>NC_079189.1:572302273-572604148 GCF_029499605.1 Hyla sarda | reverse complement strand
AGTTACCGGATTCCCCACTGACCAGCAGATTCACACTGGGGTCTATGTGTTTGGACAAGAAGTCACTAACTAAGTCGATTAGACTCGCTGAGCATCTCTTGGATATACACTTGCAAAGTTACTTCAAGTGTACACTAATTTTCCTGGTGAAGTCTTCATTGCGGCTGGTATGTTGTGAAAATGGACCACCAGGTTAGAGGAGGGGCAGCTGTTTACCCTCCCCATGCTTATGCTGAGAGAGCAATATAGGGTTGGGCTGGAGTGTTGCTTTAATGCAGATAGACTGAAGTCAATCATCTAGGCAAGATATTGGGGGCCCTTAAGCAGGGACATATAATAGGGGCTATGAACAGGGGTAGGCATAAGGCTTATTCACACTACTTATTTTCTGAGTGGAATTCTGCTGCAGAAAATCCAGTGCAGCAGCTTCCCATGGTTTTCAATGGGATTCTGCTACACCATTCACAATTCCAAATTTTTACTGTGAACGTTCCACTATGAAAATTCCAAATCCCACACTCCTCCAAACGAATGAAAATGTTCATTCTTTTGACAGAATCCATTCGGAAATGCATTGCCGTCTATGGAGACAGTGCATTTCCAAGCGGTTCTAGCACCAGCTTGTTCTGCTAGCGCCTTTTACCCACAGAGATTCCATAGTATAAATGGGCCCTAAATGTATACAGCTCAAATAATTAAATATACAGTCATTTTCTTCTATATTGCCTTTGTGTCATAGGAGTACTGGATCTAAGAATAACATTTTATGTGACACCTCTAAATAGTAGATAAGCAGACTGCAGGATTTTCTTCACTAAAATAGGGGTGAATGTAAGAGAATTGGCTGCAGTAGGAGCCTCCCCCCCTCCCTCTCTGCTGTCTGCAGGACAAAAATATTTTTTAATCTCCACCCCTTGACTAAACCACTCCTACCTGCTGTTCTCTTCCACTTTTGTCTGGGGAACAGCCTGTGGGCGGGGTTTAGTCAAGGGGTGGAAATAAAAAATATTTTTGCGGGGGGGGGGGGGGACTCCTGCTGCAGCGCGTTCTTTTACATCAACTTATATAGATATATTTTAATTGTTTTTATTTAATTATTTTAAAACATATTTAGTGTTCCTTTAAGCTGCTTGTGCCCTATGATGTCTGTATGAGTTGGCATTAACCCTACCTGACCCCAATGACTATCAGCTACTTCACCTTATCTGTCACAGGAAGTCTGAGAGTCTGAGATAAATTACTAGTAGGCAGATTACTTAAATTACTGTATGGTAAGAAACATTTAAATGTATGGAATATTTGTCATGAAACATTTTTTTTGCTGTAAAATATTACATACATTTTTTACAGCAAAATATCTGACTGACCCCTTTAAAAAAACATTGCATTACCCCATGGAGAACATTCTCAACTGATTTAGATAGGATGTGTAGGAATAAAAGTCATCACAGAAAGTAACTTACTGTCTCTACAAACCTACAGATTTTTTTTACTCTTGTTTACTGTACTTACTGCATATATAGAGGGGGCCCCATAGCAAATATCAATATGGGCCTCCTATTATGGGGTCCTATTTTGCCCCCAGAAAAGAAGTCTTGTGTTTACTTCCCCTTTGCCTTCCATGATCTGTTGGTCAATTCTCCCCTCCATTAATTTGCTGACAATACAGTTCCCTAGATAGAGGAGTTCTGCCGTTTGTTACCAATAGAAAAAGAAATGGCACCAACTAGAATGGGGCCTTTTTGTCCATGGGCCACACAGGAGCCGTATGGATGGTTAGCCCCTATGTTATGTACGGACTTGGCATCTGCATAATATGGATGCAAGGACCTGCATTTTATTGGTAAGTTCTTGCAAAATCACAGAAAATGATAGTAATATAGGCCGACAAAAAGCTGACACCATAAGAACACATCTTAGCATCACCTATACATCTATCTCCGACCCTTTCTGTGCCATTGCAGTGACCTCTATTGAAGACCCCAACCCTAATGGGGTAAAGATTGCACGTGGATGTTGAAACATTTAGCTGTGCACTATCGGGCCATTTTGATCATCATACATTCCCAGTATACAACCATTGCAGCACATACTGGGGTCAGATGATGAAAGGCAATCTTACCTGTAACCTTATAATATCCAGAACACCATACAAAGTGTAAATATATATATATATATAAACGTATGTATGTTTAGGTGTATGCGTCAGCATAACTTCTAAATGGCTATAAAAATGTCTATTAAACTTGGTACACATGTTTCTTATGTCAAATACAAATATAGTAGAGCTTAGGGATGTTGCAATACTGACAATCTCCACAGCCAATGAGCAACGCTATCAGGACTTATACATTTCCTGATCGCATCATGGTAAAGTATGATTTAATTGTCTGGCAGGCAGGTGCAGAGCACCCGGGGGCAGGCTATCACTGCTGGGGTTTCAAGAAACTGATAAAGCTTGGTAGCATGCAGTATGCACACCCCCAAGCTTTCCCTGTCTCCTGAAGAGCTCCCAAAACGTAGGTGCAGAGCGCCTGGTGGGCGGGCAAGAGAAGATTTATTATGAGTAGAGATGAGCGAACTTACAGTAAATTCGATTCGTCACGGACTTCTCGGCTCGGCAGTTGATGACTTTTCCTGCATCAATTAGTTCAGCTTTCCGGTGCTCCGGTGGGCTGGAAAAAATGGATGCAGTCCTAGGAGACTCTTTCCTAGGAATGTATTCACCTTTTCCAGCCCACCGGAGCACCTGAAGGCTGAACTAATTTACGCAGGAAAAGCCATCAACTGCCGAGCCGAGAAGTTTGTGACGAATCGAATTTACTGTAAGTTCGCTCATCTCTAATTATGAGCTGAGAGAAAATTAAGGGGGTGAAAAGACATCACTGTGGGGGCAGGGAGAGGGCATAGGGAAAGAAGTACAGGGACGTCGAGCTGCCTATCATTACTGGGGCTTCAGGAGACTGGGAATGCTTGGTGGCACGCAGTATGCTTACTGCATGCCACAAAGCTTTCCCAGTCTCCTAAAGAGCTCTGATATGGCTGCTTTACAAGACAGATATCCACTTCAGGAAAAGCTGGGTGGCAGCCAGTTCCCAGTGCAGGGCTCTCAGTACTGCCACAGCTTTCCCTGTTTCCAGAAAAGATTTTTTGTCTGACAAAGCAGCCATATTGAAGCTGTTGCAAAACTACAACTCTCAGCATGCCCGGACAGCCTTCGGCTGGGTGTTGTAGTTTTGCAACAGCTGGTCTATGTATTGGGGGGTGGTTCGTGCCCTCTCCCCATGCCTATGTGACTTTCCTGTTACCATACACTGCGTCTTGCCAGTTATCATCCATATCTGCTTGTAGCAGGCAGAAGTGCTGTGTGTGCTGGCCTCGCATTAGGACAGAATGGGAGCTTGTAAGTTATCAGGCAGCCTTTCCAGGGCATATAGATTGTGGAGCCAGAGGTCTGCAGCCTGAATAGGGGGTATTAGTCAGCATGTCCTGAACTCAGACAGATAAGGGTCCGCTTCCCGGCCTGCTCTGATCACACAGTTAAAGTCTGGTGACAGAAAGTCTGTCTCTTGTTTTTACACAATTGTTATCCTTTTTTCCTCTTTTTTTTTTTTTTCTCCCTTTTTTTATTTACCAGACCGGCCGGGGTTATGAATGCACAAATAAAGCCAAGAAACTACTTTTAAGGTCTGACGGTCCATTAATAACTTGCAGCCAGGTTCCAATAGTTATCTATTCATCCTCTTGTCTCATTATATTTGTATTAGGACTGGCCCCATGTAGCAGAATAATCATTTCTTTAGACGCTCGGGCAGCCGCCATCTTTCTCTAAAGATATTTTAATATTTAAATGGACAAGAATTACAGAACAAGGAAAAGTCAGGGCGATGAACGTGTGCAGCTTTACTGTAATGTTTCACTTCTGATAGTATTTAAACACCAAAAACTATACAAACAAATGGTTTTGGGGTATTTTTGGGGGCAGATGCTCCTGAAGATTGTGGCCCTATACAACTACGTTTTGCAGAAGCATACTGGTGTAGTCAGGACATGCTGGTGAACAAACTGGACCTGTGGTGATCATCTGATTACTGAGTGGACTTGTTTGGAAAGACTTACATTACTTATCCTGTACTGATCCTGAGTTATATCCTGTATTATACTCCAGAGCTGCACTCACTATTCTGCTGGTGAGGTCACTGTGTACATACATTACATTACTTATCCTGTACTGATCCTGAGTTATATCCTGTATTATACCCCAGAGCTGCACTCACTGTTCTGCTGGAGTCATTGTGTACATACATTACATCACTTATCCTGTACTGATCCTGAGTTTTATCCTGTATTATACTCCAGAGCTGTACTCACTATTCTGCTGTGTACATATATTACATTACTTATCCTGTACTGATCCTGAGTTATATCCTGTATTATACTCCAGAGCTGCACTCACTATTCTGCTGGTGAGGTCACTGTGTACATACATTACATTACTTATCCTGTACTGATCCTGAGTTATATCCTGTATTATATTCCAGAGCTACACTCACTTTTCTGCTGTTGAGGTCACTGTGTACATACATTATATTACTTATCCTGTACTGATCCTGAGTTATGTCCTGTATTATACTCCAGAGCTGTACTCACTATTCTGCTGGGGGGGGGGGGGGGGTCACTGTGTACATACATTATATTACTTATCCTGTACTGATCCTGGGTTTTATCCTGTATCATACTCCAGAGCTGTACTCACTATTCTGCTGGTGGGGTCACTGTGTACATATATTACATTACTTATCCTGTACTGATCCTGAGTTATATCCTGTATTATACTCCAGAGCTGCACTCACTATTCTGCTGGTGAGGTCACTGTGTACATACATTACATTACTTATCCTGTACTGATCCTGAGTTATATCCTGTATTATACCCCAGAGCTGCACTCACTGTTCTGCTGGAGTCATTGTGTACATACATTACATCACTTATCCTGTACTGATCCTGAGTTTTATCCTGTATTATACTCCAGAGCTGCACTCACTATTCTGCTGTGTACATATATTACATTACTTATCCTGTACTGATCCTGAGTTATATCCTGTATTATACTCCAGAGCTGCACTCACTATTCTGCTGGTGAGGTCACTGTGTACATACATTACATTACTTATCCTGTACTGATCCTGAGTTATATCCTGTATTATATTCCAGAGCTGCACTCACTTTTCTGCTGTTGAGGTCACTGTGTACATACATTATATTACTTATCCTGTACTGATCCTGAGTTATGTCCTGTATTATACTCCAGAGCTGTACTCACTATTCTGCTGGGGGGGGGGGGGGGGTCACTGTGTACATACATTATATTACTTATCCTGTACTGATCCTGAGTTTTATCCTGTATCATACTCCAGAGCTGTACTCACTATTCTGCTGGTGGGGTCACTGTGTACATATATTACATTACTTATCCTGTACTGATCCTGAGTTATATCCTGTATTATACTCCAGAGCTGCACTCACTATTCTGCTGGTGAGGTCACTGTGTACATACATTACATTACTTATCCTGTACTGATCCTGAGTTATATCCTGTATTATACTCCAGAGCTGCACTCACTATTCTGCTGTTGAGGTCACTGTGTACATACATTATATTACTTATCCTGTACTGATCCTGAGTTATATCCTGTATTATACTCCAGAGCTGTACTCACTATTCTGCTGGTGGGGTCACTGTGTACATACATTACATTACTTATCCCGTACTGATCCTGAGTTATATCCTGTATTATACTCCAGAGCTGTACTCACTATTCTGCTGGTGAGGTCACTCTGTACATACATTACATTACTTATCCTGTACTGATCCTGAGTTATATCCTGTATTATACTCCAGAGCTGCACTCACTATTCTGCTGTTGAGGTCACTGTGTACATACATTATATTACTTATCCTGTACTGATCCTGAGTTATATCCTGTATTATACTCCAGAGCTGTACTCACTATTCTGCTGGTGAGGTCACTGTGTACATACATTACATTACTTATCCTGTACTGATCCTGAGTTATAGCCTGCATTATACTCCAGAGCTGTACTCACTATTCTGCTGGTGGGGTCACTGTGTACATACATTACATTACTTATCCTGTACTGATCCTGAGTTATATCCTGTATTATACTCCAGAGCTGTACTCACTATTCTGCTGGTGGGGTCACTGTGTACATACATTACATTACTTATCCTGTACTGATCCTGAGTTACATCCTGTCTGGTTGATGTTTTGGGAAGAAACTGTGAGACCAGAAGAAGGAGGAAAAATAAGGGAGATGTGATAAAAACAGACTAAGTAAAGGAAATGGCATTACAAAACGAAAATACTATTTTCACTGACACTATGGTGTTGCCTGATAGTCGTTGATTTACCTTGCTGCCCCTTGCTTTGGTTGGCATGCCTTTACATCCGCTTGACCGTTGCAACCAATCACTGGCCTCAGATGTCTCTTACTGTAGCCACTAACACCAGTGGCTGCGGCAGTCACATGGGTATATGGGCATGGTATAGTAAATAAAGACTGGGGGATCAGGAGCTGCACAGGGTTTATCAGGTGAGTATAACTTCTTTCATTATTATATGCTATTGCTCCATATAGTCTGTTTTTTCTTCAGAGCTCAGAAAATCTATTAACTCCAGTGTTGTCCTCAGTACTTATGCTTCCCATACGGTTCGGTTTACGAAGGGTTGCAGCCAGTCAGCCCAAATGTTGTTTTGGTTCCCACATGTGGGGGACTTTGTATGTTCTGTACTGGTTCACGTTCTGTATGAGTAATTTAGTGTGGCACACTAGTATTATTGCAATGCACCATACACACACATAGAAATAGGGAACTTGTTGTAGACTATGAGATCACTGTATGGGTCACTGTCAGGACAGGCTCCTCTTTCGATTCCTTGAGTAACAACATGATGCAATAGATGACATGAAAACACCATCATTATAACAGCACATCCCGTAGACTCATAGCCCAGAGATACATGACATATTTGGACACCCTTTTCCAGAATCGGTTGATTTTTTTTGGCTCTCTTCTCCAGTTGCCCAATGTATAGCTTGATGCAATAGTTTAGAGATTTCAATAGAATAGAATAACAATAGAATTCTTTTTTCATCAGTCTCCCATATTTTTAGTATACAGCTTGAATTCAGGAATATGTGTCTCTATGGTTACAGACTACGAACAAACCCTGCGTAGTCTGATTCTGCAGTCATGTGTTACTCTTTCTCTGGTTTCTTACCGTTTGTAGAAGAAGGAGAAGCAGGGGAAGTGGGGTAAAGATAGCCATATGCCTTCAGTAGGTGTCTGCTGAACAGCTATCTCTCCTTATCTCTCATACAGATAAACATTTGGAGCAGCTGATTATTCGTGCTCAACCCCTTGACATCCTCTACCAGAGGAGAGACCCTGTACACTTCAGTCGGCCCCACCAAACCCAGCAGGTTTAGCAGATTTTTGACCAAAGTGTATAGGGACCTTAAGACACGCCTACAGAATCAGACTACATGTTTGTAGTCTGTTACCATGGAGACATAAAGGTCTACACAGGTACTGTGTACACAAAATTATAGGAGATTTTCATTCAACACTATGCAATGTTGATTTATTTTTGTTTATTTTGGATACAATGAAGCAATTAAAAAGTTAACAATTCTATGGAAGGTTCTGAAACAGTATTAAAAAAAACATAAATATAAAATATTAGATATAGCTGTATAATGTGCCAATAAATGGAGCAGTTTTTTTCCAAACAGTGTGTCTCCAGTTGTTGCAAAACTAGAAATCCTAGTATGCCCGTGTATGCTGGGAGTTGTAGTTTCACAACAACTGTTTGGAAAACACTGAAATGAAGAATTGATTCAATATGGCGGGTCAGTCAGAATATGGAAGTGGCTGACTTTGTGTACATTGCATAACGAGACTTAGTGCAGATATGATTGATTTTCCAAAAATATTTTCTTAACATTTTTTTGGATCAACTGGCTCCAGAAAGTTAAACAGATTTGTAAATTACTTCTATTAAAAAATCTTAATCCTTTCAATAATTATCAGCTGCTGAAGCTGAGTTGTTCTTTTCTGTCTGGCAACAGTGCTCTCTGCTGACATCTCTGCTTGTCTCAGGAACTGCACAGAGTAGAAGAGGTTTGCTATGGGGATTTGCTTCTAAACTGGGCGGTTCCCGAGACACGTGTCATCAGAGAGCAATTAGACATAAAGGAACAACTCAATTTCATCAGCTCATAAGTACTGAAAGGATTAAGATTTTTTAGTAGAAGTAATTTACAAATCTGTTTAACTTTCTGGAGCCAGTTGATATATAAAGTTTTTGGATAACCCCTTTAAGGATTTTCTTAATGTTGCTAAAGTCATCAGAAGATAGATGTATGAATATGTCCTTCCTTTTCTCATAAGATGACCAGCTTATGGAAAAAAAAAAACACAAAAACCTTGATACCGCAATACTCTGTCGGTAGTTGTTTATGCTATATGTATGTCACCCAGGAGAGGTGTTTTGAAGAATTTATCATGAGAAGGCGGAGTCTTACCATTTCCAGACAGGTAAAGGTGGGCAGATCTGTGCGTGTTCTGCGGTCTATTGGTATACATCCCCCACATATGTCACATATTGGTTTATGCAACTATTTATAAGCCATTCTCAATGTAATGGGCACAGGAGGACCTCCTGGAGCTCATATGTGGGTCACAATACATCCCGCTAGATCTCAAACCCCTAAAGTGCTCCTTCAGCCTACTTTGGCACAGGCGGTGACTCTTGCTTTTGTAGCATGATACTGGAATGAGACAGACAAGAAAGAGAAATGAAACGGGAAGAGAGGACAGTCACGGTGAGTAGGTGCTATGGAGCCAGACGCGGGACAGTAATAGAGAAAATATGCATTCTGGTAATGTGAGGTTTCAGCTAAACCCCTTGAGAGTCTTCATGTCTCCAGTGCTGGGCTCCTGTGTGCAGTCCCCTGGCACCAGATAACTGTAAGGGGTAGAGGCTATGTATAACACACCGCACACAGAAGGGCTGTGTTCTGTAGGCTGTCATCATCAACTACAGGCAGTTAGTCAGGGCTTGCTGGCAATTGTAGTTGCACGTCATTTTAGACCTTGCATGGCTTCCATCGCCAAGTGCAGGAATGTATTGCATTAATATTACTACAGTTACAATCTGCTAGAAAATCTGCATTTGCTTTTGTAATTTAGCAATCTGCAGAGAAAGAGAGAAAAAAGCCCACAGAAGTGTTTGCGGTAGGTTCATTCTTACATCTCTAGTTCTTACATCTGTTCCAAGGACTTCCTGCCTGTGGCTTTTGATAAAGTCACGTGATTGGAACGGCAGACAGTCTGCAATGTATTTGGACTGTCTCATTTTTGCACCTCTATCCAAACCACTGACTAGCACTTCTGCTTTTAGCTCACGCAATGTTCTGCCGTCTGCATATTATGCGTTGTCTTTTCTCGCTCGCTGTCTCTGGGTTGTAAAAGCAAAAAAAGCACATAGTGATCCGGCATAGAAGGGAGAAACACGCCATCAAAACCTGATTCATACAACGCATCAGACTGTTTTGATTATGCATAATATTAAGGCCAGCCGTCCTCACAATGCAATCCACACACAGTCTGATCCATACACTCGCTTTGATTATACATTAAAGGGGTTACCACGGGGTAAAACACTGTTGGTCTATCCACTGAATGGGGTTGTTATGCTGCAGTACCAAGTAGAGGACAGCATTGGGACCCCGGGACCTGCTGGTGATATTAAGTATGTTGTGGGTGGTCACACACTATACCTGCACGTCCCACAATTCCTGCGCTCTCCCGCAATGCAGAGTACTCAGCAGACCCTGGTTCTCTGCTCATTGTGACCCCGCAAAGTGGGAGGAGTCAGACAATAGTCATGCTGTGTGCAGCCTCTAGTGCAGGGGTCTCAAACTGGCGGCAAAACTTCAGCTCCCATCATGTCTGGACATGCCCAGACAGCCATTTGCTGCAGCTAACTGCTGTCTAATGCTGGGCGTTGAAGTTTTGCAACATCTGCAGTTTGAGACCCCTGCTCTAGTGTCTGAAGCTTGGCTATGCTCCTCCTGACTCAACACTGTATCTACTTTGGTGTGAGGTTAGAAATGCAGCGCTAGATATATAAAAGAATAAATAAATTTAAAAAAAATGAATTGGTAAACCCAATGCAGAATAGATATGATAGCAAGTAGAAGGAAAAAGAGACATCAGATTGTTCTAAATTCCAGGAGCAACAGACCGCTGGCCAAGTGACACTGAGCTCCGGCAAGATAAAGTTTCCCTCCATTATTAATGCCACGGTCAGCTTCACATTGTCCCGCTTGTTGTAATCGTGTTGCAGAGTGGCAGTGTATTATTAGGCCTAGCCACATCCTTATAAATAATGGACCGGGTCATGTATTATCTCCCCCGGCAATTACAGCAATGAGGCTTTTTTTTTATTATCTCTACCCCTGTTGACTTAAGCAACAATTAGGAGCAGACACCAGGCTGGTTCTCATGGCTTGTCCTGCGCCTGACATCAGGCTCACATGAGTGGTAGCCATCCTGAATGATAGGGAGCAGGATCACATAGAGGTCACGCTGTCCACCACACGGTCTCCTTTGTTTAACTGCTTTGTAACCGTCTCTCATGTCCTGTCTTGCTCTTTGGTATTCCTGGAGCATTTGAACTGTCCTAGAATATTAGGAAGATGTCTTTATGTACGATTAAGGGTGTGTGTATAACACCTGAAATGTATCACATTAGTTTTGAACTAATAAAGGCTTGAAATCACACATTCTGCGCTGGCCATCTTTACGTATGTCTTTATGTTACCATTGGTAGGACCCATCTATGATCTAGACAATGGCTTTTCTTCTGGACATTGACCCTCAACACGTAATCTACGGAAAGCATATGTGCGTGCCGGAACATGCTCATTAGACTTCTGGAAAATCTCTAGTGACACCATCTTAAAGAAAAACACCCAATAACGTCTTCGTTTTCTTTATTTTATTTAGAACGTCTAGGGAGTCCCCTGCATCCAAAGCTTGGAGATAGAGGTCCACTTCGTGATTACAAACCAATCTTTCCTTGGTCACCATGTTGGTGTTTTGGGTGCGTTCTAAGTGGCTGCTCTAGGTTTGTGTCCTGCTCCAGGTTTGTGTCCTGCTCCAAATTAGGTAATACGTGCCTAGAGAAACCACACGCTGACACAAGACTGGGTCAAAGTAGTTCTCTAGTTTATTGTATTGCGTACACACAATATACATTTTTCATTATGGCGTAGCACATTGTGTAAGCATTCTAATTGATTAGTAGACTACTTTATGTAAGCATTGCTTCATATTTTTCTGTGCCAAGCAGGGTGGTCACACAGGGCGTAGTACAGGATGTAACCACCATCTTAGAAGAATGATCTTCATTTTATATCTATTATCCATAACATTGGAAATTAAGAAGTGGTCGCTACCGCTGTGTATAGGTAGACATGCCTACGTGGCATGACTCTTAAAACGGCCGCAGCTCTTAGTGTCAACTACTGGCCGCAGCTCTTAAATCAGCGACTGCCGGCTGCAGCTCTTAAAGAGGCGACCGCTGGACGCAGTTCCAGGAAGTTTAAGGCAGGCAGACGTGCCGGTCTATTGGGAAAATGCTCGGTGTGCCCTATGGACAGTCCAGCTCTGAACTTTGAGGTTTGTTGAAACTTGGCAGAACTTTTTCACCATCGATCTTGCCACAGAGCTACAGCAATTCTTCAATAAAATCTACTGTTTGAATGAAGAAGGAATAAAATCATCAGGGAAAACCTGCAACGTTTCCACAACATGCTGGTCATTCCATGCAGAAATGTTTTGCTACCTGTGGATGGTGTTGACAAAACCACATCCCATGTGCCGGCTCATAATTCCATCACCTCCAGAGCTGCATTCAGAATTCAGTCACTTGCGAAATGAAAATGATCACCACACTAAAACACTGAGATGTTATGAGATGCATTCTGGTACCGGTGTGTTTCCCAACCAAGGTGCCTCCAGCTGTTCCAAAACTACAACTCCCAGCATGCACATCATGAGCAAGTAGGGTACTTTTCTGAAAGAAGACTCCTAGTAGGCTTGCCGATGTTGTGTATAGATAATTTTTTCCCAACCAGGGTGCCTCCGAAGGCTGTCCGGGCATGGTTGGGGTTGTAGTTTTGCAGCAGCTGGAGGCACCCTGGTTGGAAAACACTGATCTAGACCATGAACCAGCAGGGATTTCCTGGAATTGCTGAAGTTAGAAAAAAAAAAAAAGTAGTCGTGAAAAGCAAAGTATGCGAAGAGTATTATTTTTCACCCTTTTAGTAAGAAATTATATTTAGATTTTGGAAAAAATATCTCTGTTACACTAAAACTTATCATTTATTTTTTGTAGAAAAAAAGAAATGTTAAGTTTTAGTGTAACAGTGATATTTTTGGTTGGAGAACACTAGAGTAATACTGTAATTACGGTGATTAGGATTACTTTTATATTTTGCAAAAATTTAGGCTTCTGTAATATTGGACATTCCTGAAGAGAATTACGAAGCCAACATTAAGGACTCTGTCACCACGCCCTGCAATGTTAGATCACCAGCATGAGAATCTTTTGGTCCCACCGGGGATGATGTCCAGCATTTAATCATAGGTTAATAGGGACCTCCATCCATCTCAGTGGCCATGCGCACTCCACCACCGGGCCCCCTCATCACCTCACTTGTTGTCTTCTATAAAGAGGAGATGGACAGAGCTGCCCTTCACTCACCAACCACTTCAGAATGCTGGCGGAGCCTTCGTGAGGTTTCAGAGCTGCAGGTTACAGGTCCGGCTTAGTGGATTGGCACGGGGTTAAAAGAGCCTTTCATTCTGTAACTACTCTTTCAAATCTGCCTGTGATCAAAAGTTATTAGGTTTTTACCGTTTGACAGCGAGCATGAGGTGAGCTTAAATCTTGGCCACGAGCGAGTCCACATCAGTAGGCCTGTGTAACCATACCTCTTAACTGTGCTACATCAACATCACCGGTCGTCGTTAAGTTGACAAACGTTTCCAGGCTGCGCTGTCAGTCTGACTACAGAACAGATTTGTCTTTTCTTTCACGGGCGGTGACATTCTGAGAGCTATATCGAAGAGAAATGTAAAACCTATAGACAGACTGTGCTGAAGGTTTGTGGTAGAAGACTCATCGTGACGGGGAGTTGGAAACAATCAGGGTTGTTTTTGCAGTGATCGATCTTTGTTAAAAAGTATCCAAATTTACAAATTTGTAAAAGGTTCTATGCCTTTTTGAAATTTTTGCAGTCCACCCGACCTCTCGTACACATTCAATAGATTTTGGGTGGACGTAGGAATGTGAGAAGATATATTACATAGTATTGTGCATTCACATTTACTACATATTTATGTAAAAATAATTAGAATGTTAGGTTATATAACTACTATAATACTGCCTCGTATATACAAGAATATAACTGCTATAATACTGCTCCTATGTACAAGAATATAACTACTATAATACTGCCTTGTACATACAAGAATATAACTGCTATAATACTGCCTCCTCTATGTACAAGAATATAACTACTATAATACTGCCTCCTATGTACAAGAATATAACTACTATAATACTGCTCCTATGTACAAGAATATAACTACTATAATACTGCTCCTATGTACAAGAATATAACTACTATAATACTGCCTCCTCTATGTACAAGAATATAACTACTATAATACTGCCTCCTATGTACAAAAATATAACTACTATAATACTGCCTCCTATATACAAGAATATAACTACTATAATACTGTCTCCTATATACAAGAATATAACTACTATAATACTGCTCCTATGTACAAGAATATAACTACTATAATACTGCTCCTATGTACAAGAATATAACTACTATAATACTGCTCCTATATACAAGAATATAACTACTATAATACTGCTCCTATGTACAAGAATATAACTACTATAATGCTGCTCCTATATACAAGAATATAACTACTATAATACTGCTCCTATATACAAGAATATAACTACTATAATACTGCTCCTATATGCAAGAATATAACTACTATAATACTGCCCCTATATACAAGAATATAACTACTATAATACTGCCTCCTCTATGTACAAGAATATAACTACTATAATACTGCCTCCTCTATGTACAAGAATATAACTACTATAATACTGCCTCCTCTATGTACAAGAATATAACTACTATAATACTGCCTCCTCTATGTACAAGAATATAACTACTATAATACTGCCTCCTATATACAAGAATATAACTACTATAATACTGCTCCTATATACAAGAATATAACTACTATAATACTGCCTCCTATGTACAAGAATATAACTACTATAATACTGCCTCCTATATACAAGAATATATACAAGAATATAACTACTTTCTTCCACGACATCCGGCAGCACAGAAGGGAATTCCCGGCCTCTTTTATTCCCCCTAGGACCGCCCACCTATATACAAAAGACAAAAGAACAACCAATCCGCATCCAGACATCCCTATATATGATGCACACCTCCAAATGCAATTGTGTTTTTTTCTGTCCTCTTTTCTTCCTAGAAGGACTGTAAGTATAATTTGCCCACCGTTTTAATGTTTTTGTTTTTTTTTTTTTCTTTTTATTTAGGTATAGCGTTAGTGTTCCAGCTTTTTTGCTGAGTGTCAATGTGGGTAACCCTGACTTTCCTAACGCTACCCCTGATGGTCCATGTGGGTTCCTGGACTAAATCAGTGGACCCTTTGGGTGTTAATACTGTATTGCCAGTTGTCAGTACGGGCTTATTACAGTAGCTTCCGGGAGTGATGTCCGCCATATCAGATGCTTATACAGCAGAGACTTGCAGCAGTAAGGTATTTACCTTTTGATTATTGGAGTTTCCGGTTCGCGGCCATGTTGCTGGTGGCGTGCGCGCGTATTCACGCGAGGTTGGAGTCCGGGCGTCTGACGTCACCGGAAGTGGTAGTACTTCCGGGTCTCCGGACGGAGCGCGCGCTTTGTGTGTATTTAAAGCCGCTCAGTCTGGCGTGCTCTGCCCTTCTGGTGCAGGCAGCCGGACTCTCTGTTTCTCTAAGGTATCCTGATGCTGTATTCCTTCTGAGAAGTCCAGTCGTGTATTGTTTCTCTGCAGAGGCATTTTTTAGCTTTGGCTTATGGTGTCTCCTTATGTTTTTACAGATGTCTAGTTCTACTTCTTCTAAGAAGAGAAAGTCTAAGGCTAAACACAGACTCTGTAAATCTTGTGACCAGCCTATTCCTGATATCCAAAGTGGGGATTTCTGTGAGATCTGTTTAAATCATTTGGAGCAGCATGATGGGACTGCTATGCCTGCCTTATGTGTTAGCTGTCTACAACCACTTCCAGCTGGGGCTACTTCCACAGTATGTGATAAATGTACAGCTCCTCAAGGATCTTCTGAACTCCTACATGATATGAGAGGTTTCTTTAATTGGTTTAAGGAACAGTTTGGTGCCTCATCTGGGCATTCCTCTAAGAAGAAGAAACTAGACATCAAGGAAAAGTTGTTTAAATCGCCATCTCCTTCTTCCTCTGACTCCTCCTCTCTTTCGGAGGATTCAGAGGTGGAATCAGATGACATTATTTCTGAAGATTATTTCTTATTTAAGAAAGAACTGGCAGATAAGCTGATTAAAGCAGTAAAAAGCAGCATGGAAACATCTAAGATCAGATCAGATGTGCAAGAGAAAGAAGAATTATATTATTTTCCTAAAAAGAAGTCCATTATGTTTTCTGGGCATGAAGTGCTGAGGTCCATAATGGAAAGGGAGTGGAAGAAGCCAGATCACAGGCTGGAACTAGGATCTAGATTCCGCGCAGTATATAAGCTTGACCCAGCGGAATCAGAGAGTTGGGGTGAACCATCTAAATTGGATCCTGCTGTGGCGGATTTATCCAAGAAGACTCTATTGCCTTCTGATGACTCTTCTATCTTAAAGGACGCCATGGATCGGAAAGCTGATGTCCTAACTAAAAGAGCATACTCCAATACTGCAGCATTGGCGAAAGCGGCCTTGTCTTCAGTTCCTGTAGCAAGAGCTCTTAGGCTGTGGCTTAGTCAATTAAGCAGAAATATTGAACAAGGTGTCTCAAGAGAAGAGTTACTAGATGAAGTAGCCACTTTAAAGACAGCAGCAGAGTTTGTGTGCGACTTTCCCGTTGATGTCACCAGAATCTGTGCCAAAAATATGGCGGTCTTAAATTCTGTAAGAAGGGCGATTTATGTAAAACCATGGTCTGGAGAGACTTCATCCAAGAATAATTTATGCGGTTTACCCTTTGAACCAGGTCACCTGATCGGCTCCCAGTTAGAGAAAATTCTGGGTCCTGCAAAGAAGGGAGAAAAACTAGCATTTCCATATTCTTTTAAAAAGAAGCCTTTTCGTCCCTATCGATTTAGAAAGTCAGGTTTCAAAAGAAAACCCTTTCAAGAAAGAAGATTTAATAGACGACAGCATGAGAATAAAGGAAAGTCTTCCCATTCCAAGCAACTTAAATCAGAGTTTTGACCATTATTGCGACACGTCGGTAGGAGCAAGATTAACAAGATTCTTTCCCGCCTGGGAAGCTGTAACCTCAGACAAGTGGGTCCTAAGTATTATAGCGGATGGTTACAAACTAAATTTCCTCAGTCATCCAGTAGAAAAGTTTTGTCTAAACACAGAAGATCCAGTCATTTTTTCTCTTCTAGAAGATTTTCTAAACAAGAAGGCGCTAGAGCCAGTTCCAATTCTCCAACAAGGAAGTGGAGTTTATTCAAGGGTGTTCCCTGTGCCGAAACCTGGAGGCAGCTGGAGGCTGATCATAGATTTAAGATACGTAAACATGTTCTTAAAGAAAGAAACGTTTCGCATGGACAATATAAGATCTGCCACAGGTATTGTTCAAGAACAAGATTGGATGGTGTCCCTCGACTTAAGCGATGCTTATCTTCACATACCTATACATGTCTCCTCAAGAGCTTTCCTGAGGGTAGCTGTCAAGAAAGAAGGAAGAATTCATCACTTTCAATTCCGTGCCATGCCTTTCGGGTTGTCCCCCGCACCGAGGGTATTTACGAAAGTAGTAATAACCCTGGTAGCTTCGCTTCGTCTGAAAGGAGTCCAGATTATACCATACCTGGACGATTGGCTCTTGATAGCTCAGTCTCAAGATCTCCTGCTTTTCCATCTCAACATCACCTTGCATCTTCTGTCGTCAGTCGGCTTCATTTTGAATCAGGCAAAGTCGGATCTTATTCCAAGAAGGAAGAGGATGTTTCTGGGTCTGACCATAGACTCTATGTGTATGAAAGTGTTTCTACCTCTAGAGAAGCAACAGAAGATAATGTCGCAGATACGGTATCTAATTTCTGTTCCAGTGACATCTATCAGAACAGCCATGAGAGTTTTGGGCCTGCTAACGACAGCTATCGAAGCGGTTCCCTGGGCCAGGAGTCACATCAGGGAATTGCAGTCCGAGATTTTGACAGTCTGGAATCGCAAGATCAACTCGTTATCAAGCCATCTTTCCTTGTCAGTAAGAACCCGTCAGGCTCTCAAATGGTGGTTGGTCCCAGAGAATCTTTCAAGAGGCAACAGTTTCAAACAAGTAACAATGGAAGTGGTAACTACGGATGCATCAAAACAGGGCTGGGGAGCTCATCTGGGCTCTCAGTGGGTCCAGAAACCGTGGTCTCAAGAAGAGAGACAATTCTCTTCCAACTTGCGGGAACTAAGGGCCATCAGACTAGCTTTGATTCATTTTACTCCTTGGCTCAAGAACAGAGCAGTCTTAGTCCAATCGGACAATTCTGTATCAGTTTTCTATCTTCAGAAGCAGGGAGGAACGAGAGCACAATTGCTCCAGAGAGAATGCAAGATGTTATTTCGTTGGGCGGAAAACCATTTCACAGCCCTTACTGCCGTCCACATAAAAGGGACTCTAAATGTTCATGCAGATCTGCTCAGTCGAGTAACCCTGGATCCCAACGAATGGGAGCTCAATCCCAAGTATTTTTCCCAGATCATCAGGAGATGGGGATGCCCGGAATGGGACTTAATGGCAACTCGCCAGAACAAGAAGCTGAAGAAATTTTGCTCCCTATACAAACAAGATCAGCCGGATCATCTAGATGCTCTGACACTCAACTGGGAGAATCTTTGTGCGTATCTTTTCCCTCCAGTCCCTCTACTGTCAAGAATTCTGAAAAAGATTATTCAAGAGAAACCATCAGTAATCCTTCTAGCTCCATTCTGGCCGCGCAGGGCCTGGTTCCCGTTGTTGCTTCGTTTGTCCAAGGGGGATTATTGGAAGCTGCCACTTCACAAGGACCTCTTGATACAGAGAGGGTTCTGTCATCAACACCTGGACAGAATCCATTTAACTGTCTGGAATTTGAAAGATCCAGATTTCGTAATGTAGGTCTCTCAGATGAAGTCATCCAGACTTTATTGTCTGCTCGCAAGGAGTCCACTAATGCTTTATACTCCAAATTGTGGCGAAAATTCTTATATTGGAAGAAGGATAGAGGAGACCCTGAAATTACAGTACCTGTCATTCTTCAGTTTTTACAGGAGGGGTTTGCTAGAGGGTTAAAACCCAATACGCTGCGGGTACATTTGACTGCAATCAATTCCTTTACAGATGGAAAATTTATGTTACAACCATTGATAACAAGATTTTTTAAAGCATTGAAGAATCTAAGGCCTAGAGTAAAGCCTCCTATTGCTCCATGGGATCTCTCCCTGGTGTTACGAAAACTGACCGGTCCTCCTTTTGAACCAGCTAAAGAAGTGGACATAAAATGGCTCTCTCTAAAAGCTCTATTTCTGGTAGCAATCACGTCTGCAAAGAGACTTGGTGAATTACAGGCTCTCTCCTCCCGCTCTCCTTATATTAGGTTCACTCAAGATGGAGTCTTATTAAGAACAGTCCCTTCATTTGCACCTAAGGTACCCTCTGAAAGTAATATCAACAGGGAAATATTCCTACCTGTATTCCATCCCCCATCTGGAGAAGATCAGCATCTTTGTTCTCTGGATGTCAAGTCTATTCTTCTTTGTTATCTGGAAAGAGTGAGTGCCTTCAGGAGGGATGAGAATTTATTCCTTCAGTTTGCAGGCCCTAGAAAGGGGTTTAAAGCAGCAAAGGACACTCTCGCAAGGTGGATCAAATCGTCCATTTCTGAAGCATATAAACAAGAAGGTAGAGAACCTTCTTTTCCACTTAAAGCCCATTCCACTCGGGCAACAGCTGCCTCTTGGGCAGAGAGAGCGGAAGTCCCTGTGAGTGACATCTGTTATGCGGCCTCGTGGTCTACTCCGTCCACGTTTATCAAGCACTACAGGCTAGACACGGAGTCAGAGAGTCCAGCCTTTAGCACTGGGGTTTTGTCGGCAGCATATAATATTCAACCCTCCCCTGTTTGATAGCTAGCGATATCCCTTCTGTGCTGCCGGATGTCGTGGAAGAAAGTTAAAATTATTTTTGCCTGTAATTTTGCTTTCTTCGAGACAGAAGGCAGCACATACTACCCTCCCAATAAATAATATTTGCATCAAGAAAAGAGTCTAGTCATTTACACAATTGCATTTGGAGGTGTGCGTCATATATAGGGATGTCTGGATGCGGATTGGTTGTTCTTTTGTCTTTTGTATATAGGTGGGCGGTCCTAGGGGGAATAAAAGAGGCCGGGAATTCCCTTCTGTGCTGCCTTCTGTCTCGAAGAAAGCAAAATTACAGGTAAAAATAATTTTAACTATAATACTGCCTCCTATATACAAGAATATAACTACTATAATACTGCCTCCTATATACAAGAATATAACTACTATAATACTGCTCCTATATACATAAATATAACTACTATAATACTGCTCCTATATACAAGAATATAACTACTATAATACTGCCCCTATATACAAGAATATAACTACTATAATACTGCCTCCTCTATGTACAAGAATATAACTACTATAATACTGCCTCCTCTATGTACAAGAATATAACTACTATAATACTGCCTCCTATATACAAGAATATAACTACTATAATACTGCTCCTATATACAAGAATATAACTACTATAATACTGCCTCCTATGTACAAGAATATAACTACTATAATACTGCCTCCTATATACAAGAATATATACAAGAATATAACTACTATAATACTATAACTACTATAATACTGCCTCCTATATACAAGAATATAACTACTATAATAATGCTCCTATGTACAAGAATATAACTACTATAATACTGCCTCCTATGTACAAGAATATAACTACTATAATACTGCTCCTATGTACAATAATATAACTACTATAATACTGCTCCTATATACAAGAATATAACTACTATAATACTGCCTCCTATATACAAGAATATAACTACTATAATACTGCCTCCTATGTACAAGAATATAACTACTATAATGTATATGATAAGGAATAGTGGAGTGGCACCACCAGATAGGTATAAAACAGCCCAAATAACGGTAAATATTACCTAGTGAGTGGGAGAGAGCCTGGAAAAAGCAATAGGGGTGCACATCAATTAGAAAAATAGCTTTCTTAAAATAGACACAAAAAAGAAAGTTTGATTGCACTCACCTATTAAAACATATACTTTATTTCTTCATGTTAAAAGATGCTGGCTCGTGGCTTGACAGGAACAAAACCCGCAGCAGCCGTAGAAGCACGGAATAATGGGAACAAGCTTGTTTTGCGGTAACCCGCTTCCTCCGGCCGAAGGAAGCAGGTTACTGCGAGACAAGCTTGTCGCCACTGTTCCATGCAGCTACGGCTGGTGCGGTTTTTGTTCCTGTCGAGCCATGAGCCAGCATCTTTTAACATGAAGAAATAAAGTATGCGTTTTAATAGGTGAGTGCCATCAAACTTTCTTTTTTGTGTCTATAACTACTATAATACTGCCTCCTATGTACAAGAATATATCTACTATAATACTGTCTCCTATGTACAAGAATATAACTATAATACTGCCTCCTATGTACAAGAATATAACTACTATAATACTGATCCTATATACAAGAATATAACTACTATAATACTGTCTCCTATATACAAGAATATAACTACTATAATACTGCTCCTATGTATAAGAATATAACTACTATAATACTGCTCCTATGTACAAGAATATAACTAGTATAATACTGCTCCTATATACAAGAATATAACTACTTGCTCTTCTGAGTGTTGCTGTGTAAGAGGGGGCGTGAAAGAGGAGTTACAAAAACAGTGATTATCTGTTGTGCGGAGTGAATCTGTGGAGTGGGTGTGACTGCCTATAGCCCACATTCATATTTTGGGTAAGTTTTTCTCTTTTGCACATAGTGGGATAACTGTTAGAGTTTAAACACCCTTTTTCATTTTTTTTTTTCTCTGTTCCACCTCTAGGGGGAGGAAGAGTAGATTGGGCACAGGTGTATAAATCTTAGCTTGGGACTCTTATTGAGAGCTTGCTCTTCTGAGTGTTGCTGTGTAAGAGGGGGCGTGAAAGAGGAGTTACAAAAACAGGAGTTTGAAAGCAGGAGGTTGAGATCGCTGTGAGTGTTAATTTCTGAACCCACAAGGTGTACAAAAAATTTTAAGTGTAATTTTGACTGTCTGTTTTTTCCTATACATTTGTGAAATCCCCATAACTAGATGGCCTCCATGTTGGAAAATGCAGTCCAATGTACATCCTGTTCAATGTATGCAATCCTTGAACAACAGTTTGAGGGTGCATATTGTTGTGCGAGATGTGTGCTAGTTGTCCGTTTGGAAGCCCAGATCCTGCATCTAGAGGGGCGACTGGCAACAATGAGAAGCATTAACAACATGGAGAGGAGTCTCGTGCTCACTGAGCAGGCACTCTCGGGAATAGAGGTGGGGGAGGACAGTGGGACGGAGTTGCAGGACAGTCAGGCAGTTAGCTGGGTTACAGTTAGAAAGAGGGGTAGGGGAAAAAGTGTCAGGGAGGCTAGTCCTGAACTGGCACACCCCAACAAGTTTGCCCGCTTGGCAGATGAGGGGGATGCCATTACAGAGCTAGGAGAACTGCAGCAGGATACCGCCTCTGACCGCCAGGGGGGTGTCTGCTCCAGTAAGGAGGGAGGGAGGAGTACAGGGCAGGCCAGACAGGTACTAGTGGTGGGGGACTCAATTATTAGGGGGACAGACAGGGCAATCTGTCACAAAGACCGGGATCGCCGAACAGTGTGTTGTCTGCCTGGTGCACGAGTTCGGCACATCGCGGATCGGGTTGACAGGTTGTTGGGCGGGGCTGGAGAGGACCCAGCAGTCATGGTACATATTGGCACCAATGACAAAGTAAGAGGTAGGTGGAGTGTCCTTAAAAATGATTTCAGGGTCTTAGGCCGCAAGCTTAAGGCAAGGACCTCCAAGGTAGTATTTTCTGAAATATTACCTGTACCACGAGCCACACCAGAGAGGCAGCGGGAGATCAGGGAGGTAAACAAGTGGCTCAGAAGCTGGTGTAGGAAGGAGGGGTTTGGGTTCATGGAGAACTGGGCCGACTTCACTGTCGGATACCGGCTCTACCGTAGGGACGGGCTGCACCTCAATGGGGAGGGTGCAGCTTTGCTTGGGGAGAAGATGGCTAGAAGGATGGAGGAGTGTTTAAACTAGGGACTTGGGGGGAGGGAACCTACAGCAAAGAGGGGGAAGATAGTGTAGATAGAGAGGTGGGAATTATAAATGTACCTGGGGGTGGAGCGGAGGTAGGGGTTAGAATAGTTAATAGGAATAGGCTTCATAGGAAAATAAAACTTACACCCTTGAATCCCATTAACCCCAATAACATAAAGGATGGAAATGTAAAGTGTATGTTCACAAATGCCAGAAGCCTAGCAAATAAAATGGGGGAGCTTGAGGCCTTGATACTGGAGGAACATATTGATATAGTTGGGGTCACTGAGACATGGCTGGACTCCTCGCATGACTGGGCTGTCAATCTGCAGGGGTTTACATTGTTTCGCAAGGATAGAATGAACAGAAAAGGTGGTGGAGTCTGTCTGTATGTAAGAAGTGGTATGAAAGTCAGTGTGAACGATGCCATAGTGTGTGATGATTTTGAGGAGGTGGAATCACTGTGGGTAGAATTACAAAAGGAGGGAAATACTGAAAAAATAATATTTGGGGTAATCTACAGACCCCCTAATATCACTGAAGAGATAGAAGTTCGGCTTCATAAACAAATAGAGAGGGCCGCCCGGGCAGGTACAGTGGTAATAATGGGAGATTTTAACTATCCAGATATAGATTGGGGTCCGGGGTTGGCTAAAACTACAAAGGGGCGACAATTCCTAAATTTATTGCAGGATAATTTTATGGGCCAGTTTGTGGAGGACCCAACAAGAAGTGATGCCTTGTTGGATCTGATCATTTCCAACAACACAGAGCTGGTTGGTAATGTAACTGTGCGGGAAAACCTTGGTAATAGCGACCACAATATAGTTACTTTTGACTTAAAATGTAGAAAACAAAGACAGGCGGGGAAGGCAAAAACATATAACTTTAAAAAGGCAAATTTCCCTGGGCTGAGGGCTGCGCTACTGTACATAGACTGGGGGGAGGTGTTTTCAAATACTGATACAGAAGGTAAATGGGACATCTTTAAATCAACTCTAAATAACTATACATCTAAATATATACCAAAGGGGAACAAATATAAACGATTAAAACTAAATCCTACATGGCTGACAAATGAGGTTAAAAGAGCAATAAACAACAAAAAAGTAGCCTTCAAAAAATACAAATCTGATGGGTCAGCGATAACATTTAAACAGTACAAAGAGCTTAATAAAATCTGTAAAAATGTAATAAAAACAGCAAAAATTCAAAACGAGAGACAGGTGGCCAAAGAAAGCAAAACTAATCTTAAATATTTTTTTAGATATATAAATGCAAAAAAAACAAGGACAGAGCATGTAGGACCCCTTAATAATGATAATGGGGAGGTTGTCACAGGCGATCAAGAGAAAGCAGAGCTACTGAATGGGTTCTTTAGTTCTGTATACACTATGGAAAAAGGAGCTGACATTGGCCAGGTCAGTGCTGGTAACACATCATGTAATGTACTGAACTGGCTTAATGTAGAGATGGTACAAGGTAAGTTAAGTGATATAAATGTAAGCAAATCCCCAGGACCGGATGGACTACACCCAAGAGTTCTTAGAGAGGTAAGTTCAGTAATATCTGTACCCTTGTTCATGATATTTAGAGATTCTCTGGTGTCTGGTATTGTGCCAAGGGACTGGCGCAAGGTGAATGTGGTGCCAATCTTCAAGAAGGGCTCTAGGTCTTCCCCAGGAAACTATAGACCGGTAAGTTTAACGTGCATTGTGGGTAAATTGTTTGAAGGACTTATAAGGGATTACATACAGGAATACATAGGGGATAATTGTATTATAGGTGATAGCCAGCATGGGTTTACTAAGGATAGAAGTTGTCAAACCAATCTAATTTGCTTTTATGAAGAGGTGAGTAGAAGCCTTGACAGAGGAATGGCTGTGGATATAGTGTTTCTGGATTTTGCTAAAGCGTTTGATACTGTCCCTCACAGACATCTGACAGGTAAGTTAAGGTCTTTGGGTTTGGAAATTGTAGTTTGTAACTGGATTGAACACTGGCTCATGGATCGTACCCAGAGAGTGGTGGTCAATGATTCGTACTCTGATTGGTCCCCGGTAATTAGTGGTGTACCCCAAGGTTCAGTACTGGGCCCGCTGTTGTTTCATTTATTTATCAATGATATAGAGGATGGTATTAACAGCTCTGTTTCTATCTTTGCAGATGATACCAAGCTTTGTAGCACGGTACAGTCTATAGAGGATGTGTATAGGTTACAAGATGACTTGGATAGACTAAGTGTCTGGGCATCCACTTGGCAAATGAGGTTCAATGTGGATAAATGTAAAGTTATGCATCTGGGTACTAATAACCTGCATGCATCGTATGTCTTAGGGGGGATTAAACTGGCAGAGTCACTGGTAGAGAAGGATCTGGGTGTACTTGTGGATCACAGACTACAGAATAGCATGCAATGTCAGGCTGCTGCTTCCAAAGCCGGCAGGATATTGTCATGTATCAAAAGAGGCATGGACTCAAGGGACAGGGACATAATACTCCCCCTTTATAAAGCATTGGTACGGCCTCACCTGGAATATGCTGTTCAGTTTTGGGCACCTGTCCATAAAAGGGATACTGCGGAGTTGGAAAGGGTGCAGAGACGCGCGACTAAACTAATATGGGGCATGGGACATCTTAGCTATGAGGAGCGATTAAAGGAGTTACAATTGTTTAGTGTTGAGAAGAGACGTTTAAGGGGGGATATGATAAACGTATATAAGTATATTAATGGCCCATACAAAAAATATAGAGAAAAACTGTTCCAGGTTAAACCCCCCCAAAGGACGAGGGGGCACTCCCTCCGTCTGGAGAAGAAAAAGTTTAGTCTCAAGGGGCGTGTCGCCTTCTTTACCGTGAGGACTGTGAATTTATGGAACGGTCTACCTCAGGAACTGGTCACAGCAGGAACAATTAACAGCTTTAAAACGGATTAGATACATTCATGGAACAAAATAACATTAATGCTTATGAAGAAATATAAAATCCCATCCCTTCCCCAATATCGCGCCACACCCCTACCCCTTAATTCCCTGGTTGAACTTGATGGACATATGTCTTTTTTCGACCGTACTAACTATGTAACTATGTACTATAATACTGCCTCCTATGTACAAGAATATAACTACTATAATAGGTGTAAGTGTAGAAGGAAAAAAACGCACTCACCCACTTTAAATGTGCTGCGAACAAGGAGATTTTTATTCAGCCGGGCGTCAAAGTCCGGAACAGGTGGAGGACGTGGAGGAGAGAAATGCAACTAGTTTCGCTCATGTGGCACATTAGCTGGATAAAGCTCCTCCGTGAGCGAAACTAGTTGCATTTCTCTCCTCCACCTGTTCCGGACTTTGGCCCCCGGCTGAATAAAAATCTCCTTGTTCGCAGCACATTTAAAGAGGGTGAGTGCGGTTTTTTCCTTCTACACTTACACCTATTATTGGACTTTTTTCTGTTTAACCCGCACCCCCATTGCATGTCTGCTTACCCGATCTCCTGGAAGTACAACCACAACCAAAACTCATCTAATACATCTGGACAGTGCCATTTCCTTCTACATTTTACTAATATAACTACTATAATACTGCCTCCTAAGTACAAGTTTATGGATGTGTATTGGTCTTTCTATGTGGCTGGGGTGGGCTGTAATATATATCCATCCTTATACAGACACTTGGACAGCAGTGACCCAGACAGGATTCTATAATCTTAGTGTCAGAATACACTTGGGAGATGGAGGGACCGATAATATCCATTTCCTTCGCAGAGGAAATCAGTAGTAAATTGTCTTTTCTCAGGCTAATGGTGACACATTGAATTCCATCTGAAAGCCCTGCGTATTATGAAAACTTAAAGGTCTACAGAAGGGGAGAAAAAGAAAACTCCATTATGTTTGATTCCCGAGGAAATGGCATTGTGACGCTGTGCTGAATGCAGGGTCTCATGTCGGCTGCACCATGGGAGACAATGGCGAGCTCTGCAGAGACTAATCACTCAGCACTTGTATGATAGCGCCATTGTCTGTACAGGGAGTTTTCAATATCTGTCCATTGAATGACTTGTAGTGTTTGTATAGTAGGTGGTAAACATGTATATGGCATCTATGAGAGCAACCAGTTCTGCCGCCTCTTTTCCGTCCACTCAGTGGCTTTTATATCACATAATGCTATTTAGTTTTTTCTTTAGCATTTCCAGACTCGCAGACTTTAATGACTTTTTCCCCATTGTTTCTGTAACATAAGAGCTAAGTACTTTGTGTTTTACTGTATACAACATGACTGCAGCCGAGGAGAGCTGGAGAGGGTTCAGGTCTGGGCATACAGCTGCCAGCACTAACAAGAGTGCCACAAAACCACCATATAGGCCTGGATGGGCCAGAAAATCCAAAGCACTGGTGCAGACTGGTGAAAATGTTACCAAATATTGACCATAGTGGATATACAGTTTACCTTGCATTAAGCAGCCCAAAAATTAGACCTTGTTGGGGAATGTTATGAGGACAATGGGCCACCTTCATCTCAGCCTATTGTTTTAGTAGAATGAGATGTTAGGGCACCAACTTAACACCCTCATAGAAAGAAGAGTCTTGTCTGTGGTAGTCTTCAACCATTGGGTGTCCAGCTATTGGGAAACTATAACTTCTAGCATGCATGCCTGTAGTTGTAGTTGCTCAACAGCTGTAGGGCCATAGGGTGGAGAACACTAGTGTGAAGCATGCACATTAGACGGCTGTGGAGTCTATTGGTTATGTTGTGTACATGTAGAAGTGTGGTGGTCTATGAATGTCTATTCACAAATAGGTGGATACTTCGTCATTTTGGAATATGTACTGATAGCACTTTATGGAACTGTGGTGTCATTGATGTAATATCAACATTATAGGGCAATGTATAATCAGCCACTTCAGTGTTGGAAACTAAGGGGTTGGCATCCTTATTCTTAGGATTGGTGAGGTTCTAACTGCTGGGAACCCAACCTATTCCAAGAATAAGGTCATCCTAGCTATAGGGGAATAAATAAGCAGCCACTTCTCTATTGAAAACTAGGGGTTGGCATCCTTATTTATGGGATTGGTGAGGTTCTAACTACTAGGAACCCCAACTATTCAAAGAAAGGAGGGCATTCTAGCTATTGGGGAATGCATGAGCAGCTACTTCTCTGTTAAGAACTAGGGGGTTGGCATACGTATTCTTGGGATTGGCAAAGTTCTAACTATTGGGAAACCCGACTATTCCAAGAATGAGGTCATCCTAGCTATAGGCGTAAAAGGGTTTCCTGGTCACAACACATTGATAGCCTGTGTGCTGGATAGGCCACCAATATCAGGTCAGTAGACATCTAATCACTGGAGGTGTCTGATCTTGGAGCCGTCTCCATGAGTAATTTTGGCCTCTTGCTGCATTTACAATAATTAGATTTTTTTTTCCTCCCCTGTAGAAATTCCCTGAGCTGAAGTTCAAGTACGTAGAAGAGGAGCAGCCGGAGGAGTTCTTTATCCCATACGTTTGGTCCTTAGTTTACAACTCAGGCGTGGGACTGTACTGGAACCCGCAGGACATTCAGCTCTTCACTATGGACTCCGGTTGAGTGAGACGCTTCAGGATTACGCTTCGTGTTATATCTCTGCTGCATGGAGGGAACGTAGGACCTTACATTCTGCAATGTGTGGTGGACTTCAGACCTACCTACCCCGGTACAAGCAGTCACCACAGTCTTCTTTTTAAGTGTTTCTTTATATTTTTCCTTATTCTAAAAAAAAAATCCTGTGTTCCAAAAAATTATAATAATATCATATATTTTTATTTTGGCATAAGAGGGGATGTTCTAGGTATATCAATTTAATTATATAAGTTTGAGTTTAATTGAATAAAGCTGTGAAATTAACGGCATGTACGGCACCGATGTATCCTACATATGTCTATGGAAGGCACACACTGCCGTGTAACCTCTATGACAAATATCATAGGACAAGCAGTGTCGTCTATAGATGATGGTTATCCATGATTGACAATCGTAACCATAATCATATGTCCATCTTCCATTTGTCAGAACAAGCACTGGGCGTGTTGTTCATTGGGAACTGTACAATAAGATAAATTCAAACTTGGCGAAAGCAGCATCAGCGGTTTGCTGCATACACCTATATGCTCACCTTCTCCATAACATTGACCATCTGGACACAGATGTTAAGGAGGGAGCCCAGGGCTGTTGCATGTCCTTATCCAGTCTGAGAGAGAAGCCCAGTGCACAATTAATATTGGGCCCCTAATCCAGAGATTATCGGCAGAATCTTGGTTATAAAGGTTGTAAAGTGTAATTTTCCTATTGAGCCTGTTCAATTTTTTTGCAGCCAAGCAATTTCAAATATTGCTGAACCTTCTTCTATTGCCTCCTAGGAAAGGGGAAATCCAGCTAAAACATAAGCCATGATCCTTAAAGGGGTTCTTCGGAAGAAAAACAAAATTTCAAATCAACTGGAGCCAGAAAGTTAAACAGATTTGTAAATTCTATATAAAAATCTTAATCCTTCTGGTACTTATCAGCTGCTGTATGCTCCAGAGAAAGTTGTGTAATTCTTTCCAGTCTGACCACAGTGCTCTCTGCTGACACCTCTGTCCATGTCAGGTACTGCCTGGAGCAGGAGAGGTTTGCAATAGGGATTTGCTCCTACTCTAGACAGTTCCTGACATGTAATCATAGTGTGATGAAAATTGTTCATATATGCTTGGTGTTTCTGTTTCTCACTGGGAATGTATATAATGTTTCCTTTCATTAACAGCAAGCAGAGATTGTGAAATATTAGAAAAAAAAATACTAGAAAAATGCATAGCCTTTCATTACACAATTAATAAACCTTTATTTGCCTCAAACCCCATTAATATGAAGACGTCTTATGGTGAACCCGAATCCCATCTGTTACCTAAAGCTTATGTTTTTACTCCTTAGAAAAGGTGCCCAAACTATGTTGCTGTGATGCTAAAATAGTCTGATGTCAAAATTCTTACTTCATTTAGGAATTGACTTAAATTGGAAAAAAAATTTGGCATGGCCATGTTTTTCTACCCGTGACAGATGAGTGATGTTTTTTACACTTGTGACATATTTTCAGCTGGATTTCCCCTTTGAACATGAGCGCTATTCCATAAAATGTCAGCTAATTATTGGAGTAGAATACGATTATGAAATATATTCACAAGCCTTAGTGATCTCAGACGCGTGGTGCTCAGGCTATTACAAAGCTACGACTCCCAACAAGCTGTCCGAACATATAGAGAGTTGTAGCTGTGTAAAAGGGGTGTCGGGGGGGGGGGGGGGGGATTGAAATACCAAATCCACCTTGTATATAAACCATATTTATTTTAATATTGAAAATATATAACCCAGCATGGATTTTTAGACTGAATAGGTTTTTACACCCTCCCCCATTCTTTTTCTTCTCGGACTTGATACAATTCGGCATGGGCACATTCATTCATTTGGTACAGGTACATTGTATAGCCACCACCATACAGGGATCCAATCTGATGTCAGAGAACTCCTTACACCAGTGTTCTGCCATGTCTTTTTTTTTTTTTTTTCCTTAAAACTGCTTTTTTATGGTTTAAAAAATCTCATTACAAATCATGAGATTTTCATATGATAATGTGTTTCAACAGCCAGTAAATTCACATGTCTGTAAATCTTTGAAAAAAACTGTACAAAAATATTTTTTACTTATTATTTTGTACAAATTGATTTAAAAAAAAAAAACTGCCTTAAAGGACAACTCCGGCCAAAGGAAATTACCTTTCTATAGTTGCACATATTAAAGCATATTAAAGTTATATAAATTTGCAATGTGAAGTATAATCTTTGCTGAGAACATACCCTGTTTCTTTCAGCTTTTCCTCCAGACAGGAAGTCCAGTAGATGTTATCACACATGATGACTAGCGTAGATGCCAGCTTAGAGAGCACTGCTTTAGTGTGCCTTGTTTGATAGTCCCTGATTGGCAGAGGTGCACACACCTACTTCATCCATATTCACTGCTCACTCTCCTAGCAGCCCCTCCCTGCTGCTTACACAGGAAACAAGCCCAGTTTGTGTAGTGTTTTGCCTGATTCAGGTGTCTATGGGGGTCAGATTTTGAAACAACTCAGCGGGGATGTCTGGTGGAGTCATGGTGAGCATAAACATATGACTTCAAGTTTAAGGTTTTTTTTTTTTTTTTTTCTCTTTTTACTACTTTTGGCTGGATATCTTCTTTAAATACTGTGTGAACATTGCCCTTGTCAGGCTGTTGCAAAACTACAGCTTAAACTACAAAAAAAAAAAAAATGAATATTTAGGAATATTTTGGCAGTTATTTTTAAATTATTTAAAACAAAAAATAAGTCGATTTTGAAAATTTTGAGATAACTTTATAAAAATAAAAAAATTGACAACTTTGAGAATTCTTAAATCTGCCGGCGTGTGGCACAAATCATAATATGGTACAAATTTCCCAATAATATTTCAACTTTTTGGAAAATCTCCTTAGAATGAATGCAAGTGAATGAACTATTTTAAAAGTTTTGTTAATTTTGAAAACATTAGATATCGTAGATATCATATTAACCAACCATACTACAAACCTCGCTATAGGGCCGAGTAAAATCCAATATGGCAGATCAAATCCAATGTTAAGCTTTGTTTGTCAGTCATTGGTACGAAAGAACATGTTAAAGTAATGCAGTGTTTCCCAATCAAAGTGCCTCCAGCTGTTTCAAAACTACAACTCCCAGCAGCCCGGACAGCCGATGGCTGTCCGGGCATGCTGGGAGTTGTAGTTTTTACAACAGCTGGAGGCTTCCTGGTTGAAGCCATGGCTAAACTTTGGATTGAGGCTAGCCTTGTCCAAGTCAACATTTAGGACCTGATCCTAAACTGTACATGTCCCCTATCCAAATGAGTTTTATGGGGGGCCCATAGCACTAAGTTCCTTGGGGGTGGACCCTCAGTAGGACTTAGACCATCAGGCCTTTGCATTCATGTTTGCAGCCTTCCCCTCTGTTCTTTCCCACCTCCCAAGAGCGTTCTGTGTCTTGCTGGCCTTTTGTTTGGGTTGAATTATTGAGCTGTTTCGTTACAACCCACCTCGTACACCCCCCCCCCCCTCTCTCCTCCTTGCAAGCACAAACTCTTGAATGACCGCTAGTGCCCCCTGTTGATAAAGACAACTCTGAATAAGTTGTAAACACTGCCGGGTGCCATCAAGTTACACAATAGGTTAAATGTACTCTGTAAAATGAAATAAAATTATCTTTCTGAAAATCCAGCTTGTCTATGGTGTCATTTATGTTTCAGAATAAAAAATAAATAAAAGTGATAAAAAAAATCATATGTAACCCAAAGAACTACCAATGAAAAGTGCAAGCCTAAAAATAAGTTGACGAAAAAATCGAAACGGCCTAGATCTCAGAATGTATGCGTTTTAACTCCTCACCATATCTCTGCTTGCAATCGGTGAACAAAAACATTTTCGTTTACATTAAATGCCAGGCTCTTCACACACCAGTACAACTTCTCATTACTCTTCCCAGTACATGAGACCCCAGCGGGAAGTAATCGCTGCACCTTCAGATCTTTGCCTTTACCCTTTGGCTACATAAGGAGTCTTGGCTATATAGCTAAGCGTTTCTCAACTAGGATGCATCCAGCTGTAGCAAAACTACAACTCCCAGCATGTTGGAGGCACCCTGGATGGGAAACACTGATTTAGCTAAAGTCATAGGAGAAGCAGACCAGAGATGCAAGGCTTCTCCTCCAATCTGATAACTTATCTCACAATCTCTTACCATCTGTGCACCAGTCACATACAAATAAAAATATTTTTTTATATTTTATTACTGTTTATTATTATTATTATTTTTTTATTATATACCGTATTTTTCGCCGTATAAGACGCACTTTTTCTTCCCCAAAACTGGGGGGAAAAAGTCGGTGTGTCTTATACGGCAAATACACCCCTATCGCGGCGGTCCCTGCGGCCATCAACGGCCGGGACCCGCGGCTAATACAGGACATCACCGATCGCGGTGATGCCCTGTATTAACCCTTCAGACGCGGCGATCAAAGCTGACCGCCGCGTCTGAAGGGAAAGTGACACTAACCCGGCTGTTCAGTCGGACTCTTCGGGACCGCCGCGATTTCACCGGTTGGTGCTTACAGGACACCGGGAGGGACCTTACCTGCCTCCTCCGTGTCTTCTCCGATCAGGGATCCCCTGTATGGCCAGCGCTCTCCTTCCTCGTCATCACGTCGTCGCGTACGTGAGTCGACGTGCGTAACGATGTGGCGACGGAGAGCGAGGATACCCGGCCGGCAGCAGAGACGTTCCGGAGCGACGGGGACACGGCGACAGCGATGGAGCGACATCCAGGGCAGCGGTGACGGGTCCGGAGCGGCGGGGACACGTGAGTATTACCTCCTCCCGCAGTGGTCTTCAATCTGCGGTCCTCCAGATGTTGCAAATCTACAGCTCCCAGCATGCCCGGACAGCCAACGTCTGTCCGGACATGCTGGGAGTTGTAGTTTTGCAACATCTGGAGGTCCGCAGGTTGAAGACCACTATTGGGTTCAAAATCTTTAATTATTTAGATTTTGCACCTAAAAATAGGGTGCGTCTTATACGCCGGTGCGTCCTATAGGACGAAAAATACGGTAATGTATAATTTTTTATTATAGATTTTTTAAATATATTTTATTATACATTTTTTATCTGAGTATTAGTCACATACAAAAATAAATCTTTTTTATATTTTTATTATTGTTACATTTTTACTATATTATTTTTTTTTATTATATTAATATTTATTATTGTTTATTTTTTATCTGTGAACCAGTCACATACAAAAAATTTTTTTTTATTGTTTATTCTTTTTTTATTATATTAATATTTATTATTCATTTTTTATCTGTGCACCAGTCACATACAAAAAAACATACATATATTGTTTATATAATTTTATTATTGTTTGTTATTTTTATTATATATTTTTTTAGATTATTTATTTTTTGTTATATTACTTCTGCATCTGTGCACCAGTCACATACAAACATTTTTTATTACTGTTTTTATTATATAATTTTTTTTTTATCTGTGCACCAGTCACATACAGAAAGATACCGTATATACTCGAGTATAAGCCGAGACCCCTAATTTCAACCCAAAATCCCAGGAAAAGTTATTGACTCGAGTATAAGCCTAGGGTGGGAAATACCTCATCCCCCCCTGTCATCATCCAGACCCGTCATTAACATCCTCATCATCATCATCCCCTTGTCATCATCCCACACATCCCCCCTTCATCATCCCCTTATCATCCCACACATCCCCCCTTCATCATCCCCTTGTCATCCCACACATCCCCCCTTCATCATCCCCTTGTCATCATCCCACACATCCCCCCTTCATCATCCCCTTATCATCCCGCACATCCCCCCTTCATCATCCCCTTATCATCCCACACATCCCCCCTTCATCATCCCCTTATCATCCCACACATCCCCCCTTCATCATCCCCTTGTAATCATCCCACACCCCCCCCCTTCATCATCCCCACCCCCCTTCATCATCCCCACACCCCCCCCCCCCTTCATCATCCTCTTCTCATCATTCGCCCTCAGTGGTCTTCAACCTGCGGACCTCCAGAGGTTTCAAAACTACAACTCCCAGCAAGCCCGGGCAGCCATCGGCTGTCCGGGCTTGCTGGGAGTTGTAGTTTTGAAACCTCCGGAGGTCCGCAGGTTGAAGACCACTGCGGCCTTCAACATCATCCAGCCCCCTCTCACCCCCTTTAGTTCTGAGTACTCACCTCCGCTCGGCGCTGGTCCGGTCCTGCAGGGCTGTCCGGTGAGGAGGTGGTCCGGTGAGGAGGTGGTCCGGGCTGCTATCTTCACCGGGGGCGCCTCTTCTCCGCGCTTCCGGCCCGGAATAGAGGCGTTGCCTTGACAATGACGCAGAATTACGTTGGCAATGAACGCACCACTGCGTCGTTGTCACGGCAACGTGACTATTCTGAGGCCGGGCCCGAAGCGCTTAGAAGAGGCCTCCCCGGTGAAGATAGCAGCCCGGAACACTATCCCACCGGACCACCTCCTCACCGGACAGTCCTGCAGGACCGGACCAGCGCCGAGCGGAGGTGAGTATTCAGAACTAAAGGGGGTGAGAGGGGGCTGGATGATGTTGAAGGCCGCAGTGGTCTTCAACCTGCGGACCTCCGGAGGTTTCAAAACTACAACTCCCAGCAAGCCCGGACAGCCGATGGCTGCCCGGGCTTGCTGGGAGTTGTAGTTTTGAAACCTCTGGAGGTCCGCAGGTTGAAGACCACTGCGGGTGGGGGAGTTCACTCGAGTATAAGCCGAGGGGGGTGTTTTCAGCACGAAAAATCGTGCTGAAAAACTCGGCTTATACTCGAGTATATACGGTATATTTTTATAATTTTATTATTGTTTATTTTTTACTATACTATATTATTTTTATTAGTTATTACTCTTGTTTATTATATTATTTGTAACGAGTCTGGGCCCTGCCTTCTCCCTGCTGCCCGGGCTTGTTACTTGACAGTCCGCTCAGCCTATCACCGGCCGAGGTGGGACATCGCGGCGGCCGCGATACGCTGAGCGCAGTATGACTCATCATCCCTAGGAAGCAATAAGAAAACTGGCTCCGGAGGACCAGGACACCAATATTGGCGCAACAGGGAACGTCGGAAGGTGAGTTAAAGTTTGCTTTGTTAGTTTTTGCAACCCGGGCACAGGGGATTCTAAAAGATTTCCAATACAGACCACCTTTAAGCGAAAATTCCGAGGTGTGAATTTTCAGAAACCAGAAATCAATCTAGTGTGAAAATGTATTGAGGAAAAAAAATAGGAGCAAAAGGGGGGGGGGGGGGGTGCAGCTTCAGTTTCTCTCTTCCTAAGCGTACTTAAATCGTCAGATTCAATTTGCTCATCCCTACTGGTCACCATAGACAGCAATGTATTCTACATGGTATTTAGCTGAAAGAATGTTTTGTTTTTTTGGCGGATGAATTTCTGTGGCGGAATGCTGCGCCGTTGATATTCAGTCGTGTGCACTGTGCAGAGAAATTGCATTGACAGCAATTGGACTCTGCTGCACCAGAATTTCCGAGCTGAGAGAACTCTGTCTTAAAGAGGTATCCTTTCAGAACTTATCAGCTGCTGTATACTCCACAGGAAGTTCTTTTCTTTTTTAATTTCTTTTCTGTCTTACCACAGTGCTCTCTGCTGACACCTCTGTCCATTTTAGAAACTGTCCAAATCCCCATAGCAAACCTATCCTGCTCTGGACAGTTCCTGACATGGACAGAGGTGTCAGCAGACAGCACTGTGGTCACACAGAAGGGAAATTCAAAAAGAAAAGAACTTTCTCTGTAGTATATAGCTGCTGATAAGTACTGGAAAGATTAAGATTTTTAAATAGAAGTAATTTACAAATCTGTTTAACTTTCTGGCATCAGTTGATTAACAAAAAAATGTTTTCCAGCAGAGTACCCCTTTAAGACAGAGTTCTCACAGCTTGGAAATTCTGGTGCGGCAGAATCCAATTGCTGTCAATGCGAAACCTCTGCACAGTGCACACGACTATCAACAGCGCAGATTTCCACCACTCAAATTCATCCGCCCCAAAAAAATACATTCTTTCAGCTAAATACCATGTACAATACATTGGTGTCTATGGTGACCGGAAGGGATGAGCGAATCGAATCTGACGAATCCGAATTCGTTACGAATTTCAGGAAAAAGTAGATTCGCAAGTAATGCGAATATTGCCGCGATTGCCGCATCTAAAATGGCGGATCCACATGTGAGGACATGGGGCAAGGAATCCTGGTAAGGCAGGTGGGTGGGATGACCCTGAATCACATGCAGCATGCAGCCTATCAGCAGCCAACCACCCCTGTGATGTCACAGCCCTATATAATTGGCAGCCATCTTGTGGCCAGTCACTTCAGCCTTTTATTGCAGGGAGAGAGCGAGAGGGACAGACAGCAGTGTGTGTTGCACAGAATTTTTTTTTACAGCAGTGATTCACCTCCCAGTCACATCAGCGTTCAATTGCAGAGAGGGACAGAGAGCAGTGTGTTGCACAGAAAGCTTTTTTACAGCAGCGATTCACCTCAAGCACAGATCCTGCCTAGAAGCACTGATAGGGAAGGGAGTGAGATTGAGAGAGAGAGTGCAATTTTGTGTGTAGTACACAGCGACTGTGTGCTGCAGCACTGGTGTGTACTGCTGGTGTTGTAGACAAATACTGTTTTAAGCATACTGGAGCGCATTGTCCTCCCCTCATAAGTGCATACCACATACGTACATCTAAGTGGTGTACTATTTTGTTCCTGTTAAAGTCTTAAGGGCCCAGATAATGCGAAAGGACAGCCAAAACAACACACCTGCTGGTGTTGTAGACCAGTGGTCTTCAAACTGTGGCCCTCCAGATGTTGCAAAACTACAATTCCCAGCATGCCCAGACAGCTGTTGGCTGTCCGGGCATGCTGGGAGTTGTAGTCTAGCAACATCTGGAGGGACACAGTTTGAAGACCGCTGTTGTAGAGAAATACTGTTTTAAGCGTAGTGAAGCGTATTGTACTCCCCTCATATACGCACTAAGTATGTCAGGCAGAGAAGTGCCAGGATGTGCACAGAGGAGTGGCAGAGGCCTAAATTCATCAGGCAGAGGAGGCAGCAGACTAGGGACGAGTGGCAGCAGGAGTCGCAACGAGATGTCTGAGCTCCCAGTATCAGCTAGCGGTCGTGTCTCAACCAGCAACCCATCTGCCGTCATCGATTGGTTAACACGGTCATCCACTTCATCACAAGTGACATCTGACACCCCTAGTCAACAGTCGGTGGGTTCCTCAGACACAACCCTCAGTTGGCATGGCCCGGGAGCAGTCCCTGTCCTCCCATTGCCTCTGTCCTATGCTGTTCCCTCCCCAACAGAAGTATCTTATGCTGTGGGTTCAGCTTCACTATTTAGTGAGGACGATCTACTAGAGGACAGTCAGCAGCTACTGCCCAGCCAAGAAGTGGAGGAGACTACTTAGTAGTGATGAGTGGCGTGGGAGATGGTGTTGCGAGCGTTCAGGGTCCTGAAGCAGATACCGTTGAGGAACCTGAGGAGGACATCAGTGACGTGCAGACACAACTCGATGATGATGAAGCCGATCACACTTGGGAGCCGGGTGCAGAAAGGGCTTCATCATCATCAGGAGAAGAGGGTTGCAGGTTGCCTGTGAGACCGCAGCTGAGCCAGCAAGGTGGTAGCATGGTTGGCAGTCAGCATGGTGGCAGAAGTGTAAAATCTGGAGCCAAACGTGCCCGGGGTAGACCACCTGCTTCGCGGCAGCCTACCTTCCCAAGAGGTAGTGGAACAGGGGTTCCTGGAGTCGGCGTCAGTAGCAGTCAATCAGTGCGGACTGTTGGTGGGAAAATCAGCTACTCGGTGCTGTGGCAGTTTTTCATAAAGCATCTGGAGGATGTTAACCTGGCCACGTGCAAGATGTGTTGGCGTAAGTTGAAGCGTGGCCAGGGTCCCAATGTTGGCACGACAGCTCTGCGTCACATATGCAGCGTCACCATAAAGCGGCCTGGGAGAACCATGGCTCCGATGTGGTGGTCCAGCCTGCTGCATCACCCTGTGGCACACCAAAGCTCCACCACCTCAGCCGAAGGGAGTTGTGTTTCATACCCATCTTCTGTCGCTCCAGATGCTCCTGCTCCTCCTACTTCTAGTCAGTCATTCCACCAGGAATCCATCGGCGAAGCTATGTCCAAGAGACAACAGTTTGTGCCCACTCATCCAACGGCGCAGAAGCTAAATGTGCTCCTGTCCAACTTGCTGGTGCTGCAGTCCATCCCTTTTCAAGTGGTGGACTCTGCACCTTTCAGAGAACTTATGGCTTGTGCCGAGCCGAGGTGGAGAGTCCCAAGCCGTCATTTCTTTGCGAAGGCAATACCAGCCCTTCACAATTTTGGTGGAACAGAAGGTTGGCCATTCCTTGTACCTGTCGGTGTGTACCAAAGTGCAGCCCCGAGGCGTGGAGCTGTAACTACGGTCAGGGACAATACATTTCCTTTACGGCCACTGGGTGAATGTGGTTCCTGCATAGCCACAACATCAACTTGGACAGGTCATGCCGCTTCCGCCTCCACGCTCTCAGGCCGTTGGTCCTGTGACAGTGTGCGCCACTAGTATACCATGTGTGCAGGGCACGGCGGTATCACTCTGTTCTTCACATGGTTTTCCTTGGAAAATGGAGTCACACAGGGGAGGGACTGCTAAGTCTTTCATCAAGAAATGGAATCATGGCTTACTCCACAAAAACTGGAAAAGAGAACCATGTTGACCGACAACGGGAAGAACATCTTGACTGCGCTGCGACAAGGAAGTCTGAGACATGCATGGCACACGTGTTCAATCTGGTTGTCAAGCGGTTCCTGAAGTGTTCCCCCCCATCTGCAAGACATCCTATCAGTGGGAAGGAAACTTTGCATGCACTTCAGCCACTTGTACACCGCAAAGCACACCCTCCTTGAGCTGCAGCATCAGAACGGCATCACCCAGCATAGTCTGATTTGCAATGTTTCCACATGTTGGAATTCCCCCTCCGTATGTTGGACTGACTATACGAACAGAGAAAAGCCATCACCGATTTCTTGATGATCCAAGATGATAGGGGTACTCCCCTGTGTAACCTCAATGTCAACCAGTGGCAGCTCATACGTGACACCTGCCGTTTGCTCAGGCTCTTTGAGGAAGCCACATTATTAGTCAGTTGCCAGGATTATGGGATGAACGACATCATTCCACTGCTTCATCTACTACAACACGTGTTGGAAACAATGGCTGGTCAGAGCACTGGAGACGTGGTGCCTACATCTCACGGCCTCATGAGCCCTGTGGGGGCTGAACTGGAGGAGGAGGGGCACAGTGGAGCACAGTTTAGGTTTCGCGAGATGGGCGGTTTTTCTAGTGATCTGACAGGAGAGGAGGAGCAGGAGCAACTAAAGGGTTATGAGGAAGGCGAGACAGAGGACCCAGACACACCATGACAGTATGCAGTGGAGATGGAGGCAGGCAGTCCCTCCGAGTCACTGAGTGACCACCGAATTGTCACCATCCGGCAGCGGGATGACTTCTGGCTCTCCACCTTATTGGACCATCGCTACCGGCACAAACTGGGGGCCTTTTTTACACCCACTAAGAGGGAGGACAAACTGACCTACAACAGAGACATCCTACGTAGTCAGTTAGCCAATGCCCATCGGCGCCATTATCCATCCTCTCGCAGGTCTGACTTGGGGGGGGCCCTCTGCGCTCACCTTCCACTGCCATGGCTGCTGGGGAGGGGTGGGGTGGCAGGAGCAGTACCAGCTCCATCAGCAGCAACCTGAGTCTACAGTCGCTGATGAGTAGCTTTCTTCGCCCCATGAAGCAACTCATCAGCAGCAGGTAGACCTGGAGCAAGACCTGACCAGCAGGTGGTGACATACCTTGACATGACCATGCCAACACACCTTGAAGATCCGCTGGACTTCTGGGCAGCCAAACTTGATTTGTGGCCGCATCTAGCAGAGTTTGCCCTGGAAAAGCTGTCCTGCCTGGCCAGTAGTGTGCCATCAGAGCGGGTGTTTAGCGCAGTGGGGGCCATAGTAACCCCAAGGAGAATTTGTCTGTTCACGAAAAATGTGCAGAGCCTGAGCATTGTGAATATGGATCAGCCAGGATTTCCACCCACCAATGCCTGATGCATCAGAGTAGATTGACCATGGTGCCACACTTCACAAATATGGATAGTGATAAACATATTTAAGGTTCTGCTCTCCAGTTACAGACATTCCTCCCCATCAGACCATAAGTAAGTATTGAGGATATGAATTACGTAAAACTTATATTATATCCTAAGAATATTACTAAAATTTATGTACCCACATTTTTTTGGGAATCAAACAAAAGAAAATGTGTGCAAAAAAACCCATGAGCCACCTACACCACCAAGTATTGATGTGATGCAAAGACCTCTAAAAGGTGGAAGGGAACAAAGTATGGTCCATTGTAACCGGTGAGGGTAAAAACTTCCCCTGTAAGGCCCTACTCTCACATTATTAATTCCCTACTTGGCAAGTGTCCCACACAGGAACCTCTCCCTATTTCCACCTACAAACACTGCCATTTCCCAGGGTTTTTAGGTGAAAAATAGAGAGAGTTCCCTGTGTGGGGTCACCCTTTTTAGGGTGAGTAACACTTGCCAAGAAGGGAATTAATAGGGCGAGAGTAGAGCCTTACAGGGGAAGTTTTTACCCCCACGACAATACGTTGTTCCCTTCCACCTTTTCGAAGTGTTACTTGTCTTAAAAAAGGCGGCCCCACACAGGAACCAATCCCTATTTCCACCTAAAATCCATGGGAAATGGCAGTGTTTGTAGGTGGAAATAGGGAGCGGTTCCTGTGTGGGGCCGCCCTTTTTAGGGGGAGTAACACTTGCCAAGAAGGGAATTAATAATGCAAAAGTAGGGCCTTACAGGGGAAGTTTTTTACCCCCACCCGTTACAATGGACCATACATTGTTCCCTTCCACCTTTTAGAGGTTTTTGCATCACATCAATACTTGGTGGTGTAGGTGGCACATGGTGTTTTTTGCACACCTTTCCTTTTGTTTGATTTAAAAAAAAAATTGGGTCCATATATTTTATCCTACCTTCCTCAGCTACTATTCTGATCCTGCCACCCGCCTGATGCCACACATCTGATGCCTGATACCACAGTCTCCTTTACACCAACCTTCATCACTGGGTACTGGTATTGCCACCCACCGCACCACTCACCGGGTCACTTTCAGGACTCCTGTTGCTGCTGCTGCCACCTCCAGGCTGTCTCATACTGCCACCATATGTTCTCCTCATGCTGCTGCAACCTCCACACTGTGTCATTCAGCCACTATATGTTCTCATGCTGCCGCAAACTCCAGGCTGTGTTATTCAGCCACTATATGCTGCTGCCAACTCCAGGCTGTGTTATTCAGCCACTATATGTTCTCGTCATGCAGCCGCCACCTCCACGCTGTGTCTTCCACTATATGGTCTCCTCATGCTGCCACCACCTCCACGCTGTGTCATTATGCCCCTATATGGTCTCCTCATGCTGCTTTTTGGGCAATTTTTCATTATAGCAATATAGCATTTCATATTTCATCTACATCTTTGTGCTAGCAGTGTGCTGCTGTATTCTCCTGCTTGTGTATATTTAGCCTAGCAGCATGCACCTGTATGCTGGGTCCATGCATTAATTGTGTATCAGTATGTGCTGGCCAACTTATCCTTTGTTTTTTTTTAGATAGATAGATATGAGATAGATAGATACATAAGAGATAGATAGATATGAGAGAGAGAGAGAGATAGATATGAGATAGATATTAGATACATATGAGATAGATGATAGATAGATATGAGACACATAGAGAGATATAGAAAGATGCCTAAATAAATACTTAAGGTATTTTTTTCTATGACTTTTCTCAACCAGGGTGCCTCCAGCTGTTGCAAAATTACAAAAATGTTGTCGTTTTGCAACAGCTGGGGATGCCCTGGTTGGGAAACATTGGTCTGTGATGTGATGCCTCTTCTCTTTCTCCTCCAGGTCACCCTGATCTCTTATCACTTATTCTCTGATGTGGTTTATTCTGCTGACACTGTCTTCTATTATAAATTCCTACTGAAAACTCTGGGGTCATTTGTGAATATCTTCTGTTCTCCAGATCCGGCTGAACGAGCCTTGAAGGGTTTTTATCTTGACTGACTTAATTTAAAAAAAAACAAAGCTTATGGTTCTAAGACATCCAGCCGCCCACCAGGTACTGAGTGATTGTCCACTGGGAGAAGACTTGGAGAGGGTTCTGCATTCTGTCTGCAAAGAGTCTCAAAAATCCTCCGGGATAACTAAGTACAAAATATGAGGTGCGATACCATCACCATCACTTCCCTGCTACTCTAAAAACAGGATCTGAAGAGGAATTTGGCCCATTCGGAATAGGAGTAGTGACATATTGCTCAATGGGAAGGCCCAGAAGATCTGTTGGGCACAATCTGCAATTTCGAAGGTTTGAGGTTTTTTGGTTTCTTATCAAATTTCTTCTCTCAGTCTGTGAGTTATGGCGGATGATTAATAAACTGTGGAGAACACAAGACACAGGCTGAAGAAGATATATGTATACTCAGGGGTACGGCTGGAATACCACGGCCTCCCCACCGCAATGTTCTCCTGGACCTATGCCTAAAACTCGTGTTGTAATATTAAGGCAGAAGGATCTGTTTTCTAACAATGACACATGTTGCCAACAGTTCCTTTGTTGTTTCTTCTCCAGCCTGGGTGGTCTAAGGTTCATCCAGGGCCAAAAATTCATCTCAATGTTATCTGAAATTGACTCTTAGATTGGCCAAAAAATTGTCACAATTGGGAAAATAGGGGGCCGCCTGGAATGGGATGGGAGCGGAGGACCTCAAGCATAAGGTGAACAGGCATAGGATGGGGGAGGAGGACCTCAAGTATAAGGGGAACAGGAATGGGATGGGAGCGGAGGACCTCGAGTATAAGGTGAACAGGAATAGGATGGGGGAGGAGGACCTCAAGTACAAGGTGAACAGGAATTTAATGGGAGCGGAGGACCTCAAGTATAAGGTGAACAGGAATGGGAGCAGAGGACCTCAAGTATAAGGTGAACAGGCATAGGATGGGGGAGGAGGACCTCAAGTATGAGGTGAACAGAAATTAGATGGGAGCGGAGGACATCAAGTATAAGGTGAACAGGAATAGGATGGGGGAGGAGGACCTCAAGTATAAGGTGAACAGGAATGGGATGGGAACTGAGGAGCTCAAGTATAAGGTGAAGAGGAATAGGATGGGGGGAGGACCTCAAGTATAAGGTGAACAGGAATAGGATGGGGGAGGAGGACCTGAAGTATAAGGTGAACAGGAATGGGATGGGAACTGAGGAGCTCAAGTATTCGGTGAACAGGAATGGGATGGGGGAGGAGGACCTCAAGTATAAGATGAACAAGAATGGGATGTGAGCGGAGGACCTCAAGTATAAGATGAAAAGGAATAGGATGGGGGAGGAGGACCTCAAGTATAAGATGAAAAGGAATAGGATGGGGGAGGAGGACCTCAAGTATAAGATGAACAGGAATGGGATGGGAGTGTAGGACCTCAAGTATAAGGTAAACAGGAATGGGATGGGGGAGGAGAAGGACCTTAAGTATAAGGTGAGTAGGAATAGGATGGGGCAGAAGGACCTTAAGTATAAGATGAACAGGAATGGTATGGGGTAGAAGGACCTCAAGTATAAGGTGAAAAGGAATGGGATGGGGAGGAGGACCTCAAGTATAAGATAGACAGGAATGGGATGGGGGAGGACCGCAAGTATAAGGTGAACAGGAATAAGATGGGAGCGGAGGACCTCAAGTATAAGATAAACAGGAATGGGATGGGGGAGGACCTCAAGTATAAGGTGAACAGGAATAAGATGGGAGCGGAGGACCTCAAGTATAAGATGAACAGGAATGGGATGCAAGCAGAGTACCTCAGTATAAGATGAACAGGAACAGGGGTAAGTAATATGTGCAGTGAAATAATATCGGGGGAGATTTATCAAAACCTCTGTAGAGGAAAAATGGTTCAGTTGGCCATAGCAACCTATCAGATGGCTTTTTTTTTTTTTTTTTTTTCACAGGCTCTGTAAAAATAAAAGAAGTGATCTGATTGGTTGCTATGGGAAACTACACCACTCTACACAGATTTTGTCTAGTGAATAAAGCAAGGACTGTAGAACAATTGATCTCTCCATACTGAAACTGAGAAAGGTTTATCAATCAAGGTTGGTGGGGCAGGGAGAAGTTAACGGGAGGCCATCTCGATAACTCGTGGTTCAGGCAGCATGAAAGTGATGACAGGTTCCCTTTAACCCTTTATAGCGTACCTGTCAGATCCCACAAAAAAATAATAATAATACTCTTATGTAACTCAGTACCTAATCCTTTTCATGTCTCTTATCAGGCATATTTCACTAAAATATAGCATATTAACACTGCTCAATGTCTTTTCCATCTTATCAAAGGGAGGGGGCATGTCCATCTCTTGCCTGCACTGTGATGACTCCTCCCCCTCCCTCACTTTGCTGACACTGTTCTTTGAGGTGCATGGCAGCCCTGCTGTGTAACCCTTTCCTCTCTGGTGTTATGCTGTGCACACACATACAGTGCACAATGATTATTGGAGATTGCCTGTACCATTAAAGACAATATGGTGAGTGTATAACTTACATCTTCCTAAATTAGTGCAAAGGTTTAATGCTAAAAGTATATGAATGCTCATCATTTGTGTCTTCATTTGGCAGTCAGTGATGCCGTCTGGTAGATGGCAATGCAGTCCGGCAGAATTCTGCAACGCTCAGGCACGGGGCAAATAATGACTCTGATGCCAAGTTACGGAACAACGGCAGTGTGATTGCCTGGGGGTGTAGGGTATGGGGAGTATAGCTGTGCAGTAATTAAAGGGTGCTTGTTAACCCTTGCTATTTGTGACGCCAGGGTGAGGGCTCCTCAATAGTGCTTTTCCTACCGCCACCCTTCCCAAGAGCGATAGGGAGGTAGATAATAAGAATAGATTGTCAACAACCGGAGAGTTTTCTGAAACAGTATTAACTTTTACTGAAGGTTTTCTGCAAGCGTCAATAACATAACAGTCTCTCAGCATAACAACTGCTTTCCTTGGAGATTGACAAAGGTTGGAACTTTAGAATTTAGAGTCTTTTAGTACTGTGCTTATGGGGTTTAGTGGCGGTCCAGTAGTCCCGCTAGCATTAGCGGGGATTTAGATTTAAACTCACAGTTTTGGTTCAGCTGAGGCCGGCAGGTTCTTAAGGCCTAGCGTGTCTTTGAAAGTTGCGTAGCACCATCCTGTTAGTCCAGCATCCACGAGAGGAGCAACCCAAGAGAGCGATAATTGGACGCAACTCCCTTATATGGGCAGGGCCTGGACTAACGCTAATTGGTCCATAGTGATGTCAATCACCATTACGAAGATTTGTGGGTAACATGTGACCCAAGGACCTCCTAAGGTCCTCCAACATACCATAGAGGTTATTAACATGGTCACATGACCGAAGGTCCTGCGACGCTGAACAAGGTAAGTACTATACATTACTATTAAATATATACACATATATTATTATTAGAGATAGACTTGAGGAGAGACGACTAGGGGCTGTCCCACCTGAGGAACCATACCTGAACGCAGTTACTCTGAATTTGGGGACCTCTACACTAGGTACGGTATGCAATACTGTACCAGGACACGACAAACCCCCTTACTTAAGATAAGTCGGCCTCAATGTCAGTCCCCTAAGACAGAGGGATGAAGTGAAGGTCGAGTACAACACTATAAAGCTACTTAACATTTTCTTTGATGTACATACATTGGTTTGGGTAAACTCACGAACAGGATTGGTTAATTTCAGTTCATTTCAATTTAGTAACATCCTACTTAACATTTTTCCTAAGCTCTCAAGACAATTTAAATCTCACTATACATTTTTGCCATGTAAGCTATCTGTTTAGTACATTGAGGGTATATTGGCTTGCCTGAGGCTTTCTACCAATAAGACTGGCTACTAGGGTCCATTGGCTACACGCTCTTATCCCTAGAGCACAACAGATAAACCTTACCTAGGTTACCTTTAATTACGTGTATTACTTTTAGCTCGCAAGAGTACCTACTGGCCAGGCAGAACATCTCACACACGTATAAGAGAAAAGAGAATTAGTGTACATAACAGTGGCAGGAATTGGAAAATGACATTAGCTACAATTCCCAAGACATTTACTTTAATGTGAGACATTTTTGTTTGTTTGTTTTTTGTTGTACTAAATTTAAGTGAGGTAAGTACACTTAAGTGATTGTTTTTGAGGTACTATGTGCGTAGTAATATGTAGGGGTGTGAATCGCCAATAATTTGGCGATTCGAATTGTGATACCAGTGTGGCGATTCGATATATCCCGATACACTTTTATTAAAACTTTATTTTTATTTTATCATTAGATTCCTCAGACAGATGAATAGAGTTCTATTGAACTCCATTGATCTGCGATCCATTGATAGAGCCTGGTCCATCCTGGCTCTATCAATGACAGAGCCACGGAGAGCAGGGAAGCAGAGGTAAGCCCTCCGCTACCTCCACAGTGGATCGCCCGCCCGCGATCGCGCTGCTGGGGGGGGGGGGGGCGATCCACCCCATTAGCCCACCAGGGAGCATTCACAGATCCCTTTAGACGGCGCTGTCAGCTTTGACAGCGGCGATCTAAAGGGTTAATAGCCAGCCACGGCGATCGCCGAATGCTGGCTATTAGCGGCGGCCCCCGGTTACTAAGAACAGCCGGGAGCTGCAGAGTATGGAGCGGGAGCTGCAGAGTATGGAGCAGGCAGGAGTCCGGAGCCCGCTCCATACACACTGCAGAGCACCGCATGCTGGATATTAGCGGCGGTGATGCATTAGCAGCCCCCGGCTACTGAAATCAGCCGGGGGCCGCAGAGTATGGAGCGGGCAGGAGTCGGAGCCCGCTCCATACACCCAGAGCGCCGCCGCGTCAGATCCGGCTGACAAAATGTGGAACTTGTATCTCCTGATGCCTGGGACATGCTGTTCCAGGCGTCAGGAGATACAAATTCCACATCACTAAAAGAATCGATTCAAAAATATTTAGAATCGATTCAGTATCGGCAAGTGAAAAATCGCGATAATCGCGCAAATCGATTTTTTCTTACATCCCTAGTACTATGTGCAAAGTCAGTCTTGATACCTAACGGGTAGTTTCCCTTGAGTGGACCGTTGAGACCAATGCAACACCACTTCCTGACTCTCAGGAACTTCTTCGAAAGACAACTCCCTTGCAACTTCGGTCCTTGTGGGACCCTCTGGAGGACTAGAAACAGGAGTTATATCTTCTACAGGACTGGCGTGGCCCATAAGGCTTGGTGATGGAAGCACTGGAGTACTTGGAGCAGGCACGGGAGTACTTGGAACTGTCACCGTAGCGCACTCAGTGCCAGGCGAAGAGATCAAAGTCGGTTGGGTTGCGGCCGGACACTGTATCCCAAAGAACATCATGGGGGGGGTGAGAGGAGAACAGTGGAACGTCCATTGTAGGGTGGATTCCTTCTCCTGGAACATACTTCTTTGTCGGCCTTGCCTCTGAGGGAGCTGGAGGAGGCGGCTTGGGCAAGTCATCTTTCATGCACAACTTTATCCTATTTCGGTGAACTACCTGCAGCTGGAACCCCTCCTTCTGTACTTCATAAACGTCCATGTCGGGGTATTGCATTGCCGTAATAGTGTAAGGCTCCGTCTCCCACAGAGAATCCAGCTTATGCGACCGAGGAAACTTTCAGAGCCAGACTCTATCCCCAAGTTGCAGTGGTTGAGCGGATGCATGCCGGTTGTAATCCTTTTGCTGTCTGTTCTGAGCCTCGCCCATTTTCTTCTCCACAAAAACCTTAGCTTCTTCAATCCGCCTTTGGTGCTCAGAAACCCAGTCTTGAGAGGCCTGAGGAGAGTTGTTGAAAGGTGCTTGCAACCCAAAAGCTCTTTCTTTAGGCAGTTGACCGTGTCGGCCCATCATCAAAAAGAAGGGAGTGTACCCGGTGGAACAGTGGATAGTACTATTGTAGATCTCCAACAGTTCAGGCAGTAGTCGGGGCCACTCTTCGTGCTTTGAAACAGATGCTGCCCCTAGCATGTGAATAAACACCTGATTAATTCTCTCGCACAGCCCATTCCCTTGAGGGTGATATGCAGTGGTCCTGATCTTCTTGCAATCATGAAATCGGCAGAGTTCCTGGAATAGCTGAGCCTCAAATGCGGTTCCTCGATCAGTGAGGACTGATTCAGGACACCCGAGAGGTTGGACCCAATGGTTGTAGAAGACCTGGGTGGCCGTCCTGGCAGTTAAATCCTTGACGGCACAACGACCACCCACTTGGAATAATGATCCACCATGGTCAGGGCATAGGTGTATCCTGATTGAGTAGGGTATAGCTTCACGTGATCCAGAGCAACCAGCTGGTTGGGCTTCTCAGTACGGATGGGATGTAGCAGGGCTCGTGCATCTTTGCGAGAATTCTTGGTGACATTGCAGATGGTGCACTCGGCACACCACTTCTCGACATCTCCACACATCCCCACCCAATAGAATCTCCTTCGGATAGTAGCTTTGGTCTTGTGGACCCCAAAGTGTCCCGACTGGTCGAGATAGGCATAAGTGATAGGCACTTAGAGGGCTTAACTTTCAGGCCATGTTGTATCAGAACTTGGAAGACTTCTCTGAGATGATTGAGGTGTTCTTGATACGTCCGAGAGTAGACAATGAAGTCATCCAGATAAAGAAGGACACTTTGGAAGTTCAGGTACCCAAGGCACCTCTCCATCAACCGTTGAAAGGTAGCCGGGGCGTTGCAAAGTCCAAAGGGCATGCTCTTGAACTCGAAGAGCCCCATTGGGGTCACAAATGCCATTTTTTTCTTGATCCTCTTCGGCCATGGGTACTTGCCAGTACCCACTAGTCAGGTCTAGTGTAGAAAAGTAGGCCGCGGATCCCAGAGCAGTAAGGGACTCCTCTATCCTAGGAAGAGGGTAGGCATCCATTTGGGTCACATCATTCAACTTCCTGTAGTCCACATAAAATCGAATGGTTCCATCCTTCTTTTTAACAAGGACTAAGGGAGCAGCCCAGGGACTCTGGCTCTCCCGAATGACATCAGCTTCCTTCATCTCCTGCAGCATCTTTTTCACTGTCTGGTACATCGCAGGAGCAACCGGTCGGTGTCTTTCCTTGATGGGGGGACTATCCCCAGTTAGGATTCGATGCTGGATCATCGTGGTCCGGCCAAAGTTGGTGGGGTGCTTACTGAAGGCTTCCTGAAACTGTTTAGCCACCTGAATGACACCTCCCACCTGGTCCTGGAGAGTATTGTTGTCTCCTATCTGTAACTGAGTCCATTACGGGTCCACAGGGCCCTTTTCGACCCCTGGGGCAGTGTGGGCAGTCTATTGCCTTGCTACTTGTGGCTTCGACATCACGTCTCGGGGGTCCAGATGGTGCAACTGAGCAATAGGAGTATACATTGCCAATCTGGTGATGGCTGGGGAGAGGTTGACCACTCGAACCGGAACCCTCCCATTTCGCACAGTTACAAGGCTTCTAGCTGCACGTACCAAAGGGTAGTCCTCCAGTTGCATGGGTTCCAAGAGTGCCTGGTAATCTTGGTTCTTCACCCCTGGTCGGGCCCGGCACCAGATAATAGTCTGCGGCTGCAGTGTAACGGCTCGTATGTCTTGGATTCTCACCCGGCAGATCTCTCCGCGAGGATTGACAAACTTTTGTTCAGCTTGGAGTGTCCTGAGGTGGTGTTGCACGGCTCTCCGGCCAGAGGGCGACATGTAGAGAAGAGAAGCATGCAAGGAGTTAACTATGTCATCAAAACAGTGTCTCATGATGTTCATTACCAGAATAAACTCAGCTGCATGTTCATCAACAACACTAGTAACAATAATACCTTGTCCCCTAAGAACATGATTCCCTACTTGCACTGTGGGCTCCCAGTAGCCATGCTTGGGTACTGGTTTCCCATTCCCTGCCATCACCCGAAAATCTACGTCATGAGGCTCACATAACATTTCGGGACCCCAATACTTTTAAAACTCACCTTGAGGAATGGTGGACACCTGGGACCCAGTGTCGATCAAGGCTTGTAATTTAACCCCCTCTACTACTATTTGTACATAGGGGCAGGGGGCAACTTACATTGAGAGTCCTGTTTTGGTGCTGGTTGATTCCGGACCTTCTGTGGTTACTCCCGGGGTGCAGTCGTCGACCCCAGGGGATGCCCGTTTAAAGCCCAACATTGGCTCTTCCGGTGTCCAGTCTTGTTACAATGGCTACAAACAGGCCGTTGAGTCCCAGGGGGCTGCACAGGGGGGGTATTAGGTGGCCTGGCAGGACGAGGGGCAGTCTATTTGGATGAAGGGGAGTTAGCCCAGCCCACCATCTCTTTAACAGCTTTAGTTAACTGGTCAATGTCCTGTCGTACGTGTTGTAAGTCATTAGCCCAGGGACTAGAGGGAGGTGACACAGCAGCAGGTTGGGGTGTAGTTATGGCGGGGCCGGGACTCCCAAAGACTCAGTAGAAAGGGAACTAACTTCTTCTGCTTCGGGCCCAGACTCAATGACTTTAATGGCCAACCTCTTAAAGGCGGGGAAAGCCATATCAGGGTTTTGAGCCGCCGCCACTTATTCTGGGCCCCATCTATGAACCTGTCCATTAACACCCTGATCGGGCGTGATGCCATCTAGCTTTTGTACTGCTTCTAATGCGTTCTACAGGGCCACAGCGTAGGCCCTAAAAGTCTCACCTGGTTTCTGGCTTCGCTCATACAGTCTTAGACATACCTCAGAGGGGGAGTGAGACTCGAACACTTGATAGAGCCCCTCAAAGATCCAAAATCCACTGTAGCCTTGTCGGCCATGTGCGTACCTCCTCTAATGCAGATCCCTGCAGCTGCCCAGTAAGTAACTGCACCTGTAGATGAGGGGAGAAAGCATAAAAAGCGAAGAGGCTGGAGATCTTCTCCTGAGTCCCTCAGTGTAAACGGATCACCACTATAATGTGGAAGAACAGGGTTCCCCAGAAAGAAAGGTACGGCAGCAGGTGTCCTGGAGGTTAATGCAGCAGCTGGCGATGAATCTGGTTGGACCTGTCTTGCCGGCTGTGTTGGTTCTGCTGAGGAGACCACTGGAGCACCACCATCTTGTTGACTAGGGGGTGCAGGTAACGCTGGGGCAGGTACCGGAGCAGGATCCGGTGGTCGAGCAGGTCCTGGAAGCGGTATAGCTATTGCTGGATCCGACATGTTGGCAAACAGAATTGTCCCTCAAAATGAAGCTCGGGAATGTTGGCCCCTTTAAGAGAGACGTAGCTGTTCTTTGATCTGGAATTTGAGTTCGTAGATCTCCAACTTGAGAGCGCTGATCTGGAAATTGAGTGCGCTGAGCTGGAACTTGAGTGTGACAGAATTCAGCCAAGACTTCAGCTTAGCGATCTGGCCTCAGGGTTTTACACTGTACTGGCTCTTTAAGGTTTTTTGGTCTTCAGCCCCGCTCTGCGTTTCCTTTTCGCACCAGCTAGGCTTGTCTGCAGATTTTCTGTCCGAGGCTCCTGCAAAATGGCCGCCGTGGCTCCGGAGACCTCGGTGGGCGGAATTTCAGGATCGCGCGTGCGGGAAGGACTAGCTGTGCCCTTAACCCCTTGCGCTGCGAATTGCGGCTCTGCAGTATTTTTCGCCTCCCCCCTTACATTTCGTGCGCACTTTCTGCACACCGCACCAGCAACACAGTCCCGTAGTTTAGCAGGAGATTCACAATACATCAATAAAGTCTTTTACCTAGGGGGGAGTACACTTTACTTGGTGGCAACAGCTGGAGGCACACACCCGTATCCTGTTCGTAAGACGCCAAAAAGCTATGTGATAGCCTGGGGGATGTAGGGGATGGGCAGTGTAGCTGTGCAGTAATTAACCCCTTAACGACTACGGACTTAAATGTACGTCCTGGTTTGGCATGACTTCCTGCACCAGGTCGTACATTTACGTCCTGTGTATGACCGCGAGCATCGGAACGGTGCTCGCGTCATACACGGCAGGTTCCGGCTGCTAGTAGAAGCCAGGGACCTGCCCGTAATGGCCGACATCCGCGATCGCGCGGATGTCCGCCATTAACCCCTCAGATGCCGTGATCAATACAAATCACGGCATCTGTGGCAGTGCGGCACTTTGAATGGATGATCGGAGGAGGAAAAAACGAAAACGCAAAAATAAAATTGGCCTGGTCCTGAAGGTGAAAATGGGCTTGGTCCTTAAGGGGTTAAAGGGTGCTTGTTAAACCTTGCTATTCGTGACGCCGCAACGGTGAGGGCTCCTCAATAGTGCTTTTCCTACCGCCACCCTTCCCAAGAGCGATAGGGAGGTAGATAATAAGAATAGATTGTCCACAACCGGAGAGTTTTCTGAAACAGTATTAACTTTTACTGAAGGTTTTCTGCAAGCGTCAATAACATAACAGTCTCTCAGCATAACAACGGCTTTCCTTGGAGATTGACAAAGGTTGGGACTTTAGCATTTAGAGTCTTTTAGTACTGTGCATTATTCCACTGGATTTAGGGGTTTAGTTGCGGTCCAATAGTCATGCTAGCATTAGCGGGGATTTAGATTTAAACTCACGGTTTTGGTTCAGCTGAGGCCGTAGGTTTTGAGGCCTAGCGTGTCTTTGAAAGTTGTGTAGCACCGTCCTGTTAGTCCGGCATCCACGAGAGCAGCAACCCAAGAGACCGATAATTGGACGCAGCTCCCTTATATGGGCAGGGGCTGGACTAACGCTAATTGGTCCATGTCAATCACCATTACAAAGATTTGTGGGTAACAAGTGACCCAAGAACCTCCTAAGGTCCTCCAACATACCATAGAGGATATTATCATGGTCACATGACCGAAGGTTCTGCGACGCTGAACAAGGTAAGTACTATACATTACTATAAAATATATATAATTATTAACTATATACACATATATTATTATTAGAGATAGACTTTAGTAGAGGCGACTAGGTGCTGTCCCACCTAAGGAAACCTACCTGAACGCAGTTACTCTGACTTTGGGGACCTCTACACTAGGTACGGTAGACAATACTGTACCGGGACACCGCAGCAGCTTTACTGAAGTAGACAGGTGTAATAGTCTTGACAGCTCAGTTAGGCCCAAGAAGGGGACCAGTGACCTCAGAGACTTTAGGGCTCGCTGGGACTTATAGTGGACAATTTGCTACAGGTCCATGCACACTTGGTACAAACTGATCTTTACTGACTTGACTAGACTGACTTCACCCCGTATGTAGCCTACCAGGTTCGCCTGTGGGGCACTGGATTAGTGGAAGTGTGGCTGCATGGTAGGCCTTGGGTCTCCTCAGAACACCAGACATTCTCTACTGACTTTACTGTAGCTCAGATAAGACTCACTAGCTAGCTCCTCCCAGGGTTTATATGGGACAGACTCTGGAGGGGTCCCATAGGTCACCCACAAGTCATCTGATCACTGGTACCTTCCTTGGTTACAACACTTAGCAACAACGTTTAAAGGCACATAACAATATATACACATTACATTAGATAACATAGGTACTTAGTACTGTTTATAGAACATAGAAGAAAGGGAGGCCCAGGGGTCACTGAAATAGAGTCCACCTGACAGGGCAGCAATGGTATAGGGGTGCAACTCCTGTATTGGGCCACCACAGTAACAGATTTTAAAATTACTTCTATTAAAAAATCTTAATCCTTCCAGTACTTATCAGCTACTGTATACTACAGAGGAAGTTGTGTAGTTCTTTCCAGTCTGACCATAGTGCTCTCTGCTGACACCTCTGTTAATGTCAGGAACTATCCAGAGCAGGAGAGGTTTTCTATGGGGATTTATTCCTGCTCTGGACAGTTCCTGACATGATCAGTGGTGTCAGCAGAGAGCACTGTGGTCATACTGGAGAACTACACAACTTCCTCTGGAGCATACAGCAGCTGATAAGTACTAGAAGGATTAAGATTTTTAAATAGAAGTAATTTACATATCTGTTTAACTTTCTGCACCAGTAGATTTGAAAAAAATAAAAGAAATAAATGTTTTCCACTGGAGTAACTCTTTAACCCCTTAACAACCACGGACGTAAATGTACGGCCTGGTTTGGCGGTACTTTCCTGCACCAGGATGTACATTTATGTCCTGTGTATCAGCAGCTGGGGACCTGCCGGTAATGGCCAAGATCCGCGATCACGGCATCTGCGGCAATGCGCATAATAAAATAGACGGCCGGATCGCCCGCAGCACTGCCGCGGCGCTCCGATCATCTGTAAAGGCGGCCGTAGGTCCCCTCACCTGGCTCCGGCCATCTCCCAGTGTCTCCTGCTCTGGTCTGAGATCGAGCAGACCAGAGCAGGAGATAGCCGATAATACTGATTAGTGCTATGTCCTATACATAGCACTGCACAGTATTAGCAATCAAAGGATTGCTATAGATAGTTCCCTATGGGGACATAAAAAGTGTAAAATAAAAGCTGAAAAATGTAAAAATAAAAAGTAAAAAAAAAGTGAAAAATCCCCTCCCCCAATAAAAATTTAAATTGTCCGTTTTTCCCATTTTACCCCCCAAAAATATATATTTTTTTATAAACATATTTGGTATCGCCGCGTGTGGAAATGTCCAAACTATCAAAATATAATATTAATGATCCCGCACGGTGAACGGCGTAAACGTAAAAAATAAAAAAAGTCCAAAATGCAGCTTTTTTGTCACATTTTATTCAAAAAAATGATATAGAAGTGTTATATATGCAAATGTGGTATCGATAAAATGTTCAGATGACGGCACAAAAAATTAGTTCTCATACCGCCCTATATACGGAAAAATGAAAAAGTTATAGGTGGTCAAAATAGGGCGAGTTTAGCTTACTGATTTTGTACAAAAAGTTTTCGATTTTTTTTTAAACGGTAAAAAAATATAAAAGTATCTAGCGATGGGTTTCATTTTAATCGTATTGACCCACAGAATAAAGAACACGTCATTTTTACCGTAAAGTGTACAGTGTGAAAACGAAACCCTCCAAAATGTGCAAAATTGTGGTTTTCATTTAAATTTCCTCCCTAAAAAAATATTTTTTTGGGTTCGCCGTACATTTTATGGTAAAATCTGAGGTTTCATTACAAAGTACAATTGGTCACACAAAAAACAAGCCCTAATATGGGTCTGTAGATGGAAATATGAAAGAGTTACGGATTTTAGAAGGCAAGGAGGAAAAAACGAAAATGCAAAAATAAAATTGGCCTGGTCCTTAAGGTGAAAATTGGCTTGGTCCTTAAGGGGTTAATCAAGATGTATTTTCAGTGCAAAGATGCAATAATGTATATCTGTGTTTTCCAACAAGGGCGCCTCCAGCTGTTGCAAAACTACAACTCCAGGCATGCTGGGAGTTTTAGTTTTGCAACAGCTGGAGGCACCCTGGTTGCTAAAACACTAGTATAGATGCTGATGACAGATAACTCAGTAACATGCACCGAATAACCTTTCCTGTGTCTCTCCCCCCCGTGTGACCTTAAACATCTCGCCTCTCCGTCCCCAAGACAACAATAATTAGATTGAAGTTCGCCAGGACTTGTGGTGCCTGTAAACATGCGTGTACATTAAGTCTGCACGCCCCGGCTACATAAGAACACATTGTTATCGCTAATATATTCAGACGCCTGTCCCCTGATTCTACAGTGTCAGGACAAATGAATCACAAGCAGTGACTGTCATCTGCTGACTCCCCAGCCGCCGCCGCCGCCACCATCCTCTATATTTAATATCTGCCTTGTGATTGCTCACTTGAGTCGGCCCGTTGTGGGGCCACTTGGCAATGAGAAGGAATTTTAGTCTTTTTCTGTGTTTTTTGTTTTATTTTTTGCAAAAATACTAAGAAACTGGCACTGGGGCACAGACAGTATCCTGAGCTGCAGAGGAGGAATTGGTGCCAGCAGCGTCTAATAACACTGCCGCCTTTTATAGAAACCTATGGAGCCCACTGCCCTATAATTAATGCTTTACCCAGGGACCCGGCTCCTGAAAGGTGCTGTGTGTGTGTCTCCTTATATCCACTCCATAGAATATTCATGCCACATAGGAACTGATTCTCTACAGAAAGCAGCATTAATAGCAATGCGGTTACGGATGATACAGGGTGTGATTTGGGGGTGTGCAGCATGAAGGCGGGCATCATATATTGCCCGGTAGCCAACAAAACTGTTAGTGATAATCCTATACAAAATTACTTTATGGATCTGTTTATTTGGTCACCGTATGGTGGTGGTTATTTTGTGCTGCGGTGCTGCTTAGGTACTGTACACTTCAATAATATTATGGCACTGTATGGTACCCATATAACTACCACCTCCCCCCCCCCCCTGCTGTATGCTGGCTACTACACTCTCTACAGTCTGACATCTCCTGTTGTACCACTAGGGGACTGCCACCTCCTGCTTTACATTGGATACTACGACTCCCAACAGTCCCCCATCACCCTTGCTGCTGCTATTTCCGCATGTAATTAGGCAAATTTATTTATTTAAAAAAAAGCATAGCCACACATGCATGTGCTGTACATTGATCTATTGCTTCTCAGCATAATTTTGGGAAAAAAAACACGGGAGTTGAATGGAGACGGGAGTTGAATCGAGAGAAAAATAGTGCATGCCCTGTTGTTTTACTTTGCCCAACCCCTTCGAAGGGATCCCCTTCACGAGTCCCTCTGAGAGGAGCGGGCACTGGGCTTCACGTGCTCTATTTCTCGGAGATGCCCGAGTATAGCACTTGGGTCTCTTCTTTGCTCCCATAGAGAATTAATTGTGCAGAGGAAGGAACATGCTCCTCTCAGAGAGCTGAAGCCTGTGCAGGAGATCGTGGGAGGTCCCAGCAGTCGGACCCCCACTATCTGACACTTATCCCCTATCCTGTGGATCGAGCATGAGTTACTTTTCCCTGCACAACCCCTTTAAATGCTGCCCACCCAACAGACCCAATCCAAGTCAGTGGGATCCATCAGGACTCTGCGTTGTCAGTTGTTTTTTTGACCTATTTAGGGTGTGTTTTGTGTTAAAAAAAAAAGAAGCAAAATGAACCCTGAACAGATCGGAGCACAACGGCAGTGTTACCTTAGCCTAAGCTAGACCTCCAAGATCTGTCAGAAAACAAAACTGCTGTGTAGGGCACAAATGCATATAATTCATATACCGAAGTGAAGGTGTCCATCCATGAAAAAAAGGGCAAATTCTGCAAAAAAAAATATAGGTGAAAAGAGCAGCGATAAATTCCACACATAGACGTTAAGTTGTTTTACAACGTTCCAGACCATCCATTGAGTGTGATCTATTTGTGATGTCCATCAAATTTCAGGAGTGAGGGGTGGAGGGAGGGGGAGGCGAGTTATTTATCTTGCACATTATTTATTATCCACAGACTCGGACTCTATTTTCATCGGCCATAAAGCCGTAATTGCGGTTCCTTGTTGATCGTGATATTTATAAAGCTTTGGGAGTGTGTGCCAGCTCCAGTCGTGTTTTTTTCAAAATTCTCAGAATTTTAAAACTGTTTCTTACAGGAATAAATATCTTCGATCATTTAGGTTTAGGGATGAATAAAATTGTGGTTTCCACCACAAACACCCAGGCCCGTCCGTAAATAGCCTGACATGTCATCGTTTCTGGCATGAGGTCGGGGAAGCATAGCCCATTTGGCGCCAAGGTCTCCTTGTTGGCGCTGGAAAGATGAACTTCACCTCACACTTTGGACACTGAGCGCCGCTTGAGAAGAACAAAACCTCACTTCCTGGCCTGGTTCTTCGGAGAAGGCATCTCTCTCTCTCTCTTTGTATTTCGAGCAGAAGAACTTACAGGTCTAACAACGCTAACAAAACCCACAAACGGCCGACAGCCAGTAACATCTCAACGTGTCTGACTGCAGCTCGTGTCGCCCTTTTTCTCCACCAGTGGAGCTTGGCTTGACTCAGGGATTTGTCTTTCACCACTCCAGGAAAGTCAATTACGTGAAAGTGCCCTGAGGCTTCCAAACATCTGATCTCAATGTGAAGAAAACATTGTATATCTGTCAGAGGATCCTGCAGAGAGAAGAAATATATATATTTAAGAAGAAAAAGAACATTTACAAAATTCCACTAAAAATGTTTAATAAGAAGAAAAGATTTAAGAAAATTTTCAACAAGAATTTTTTTTTCATTCCTCTAATAAATTAACAAAAATTTTTTATAATTTTTTTCCCTATTTCCCCTAAAATGAGTAAATATAAGTCAATGTGTCATCTTCATATGTCATGTTGATGTAATTTCTATTCTTAGTAGTGTCTTAGTGTATAAATGTGCCCATACACAAAATGGCCCATCAGCTATCTCTCCCTATCCCCCCATACACATGAACTCTAAGCTTCATGTCTCCTGCTGCTAGACTCCTTTATTCGTGGCTTATCTCCCCAAGAACATTTAGTTTATGAAGTTGAAATCCTACATGCCAGATCCTTCCATCTCCTGACATTATCTTCCAGGGTAGACAATTGGCTAATCCCACTATAATCGACTTTATCGAGTTTACAGGAGCCTTTAGTTGTATTTATTGTAGAGAAGTTACCTGAAAACCATTATGGCTGTTGTAACTGCATAGGAGTTGGGAGCTTTCAAAGATCAATGAAAACCCCCTTTGTATTGTTATGGAGTTCACTGCCTTGGACAATCCATACTTGTTAGGTGGAACTCTTGACAATAAACTGGCTATAAAGTATTCCCATGTTGGGACCCCCAGCAATGAGCATGAATCTCTGTGGGAAACCTGGCAGCAGGAGTTCTTTTTCTCTATAGCGTTTGGGTAGAGTAGGACCAGTCAGTTCTTCCAGAAATAACATTCTTTGTTACCACTCTCGCCAAGAGATGAGGATCCTGAACGGGGGAAGTCCCTTTATTAATTCCCTAATAGACCGATTGACCATGGGTTTTGTAAACTGGACAACCACTACTATTATCTATTCTTTACTCTGAATATTTAGGCAAAATACGGCACATCGTTTGTTGAAACCATCGCATGTTGAGGGATCCGTGCAATGTACAGTATAGGACAGTGGTCTACAACCTGCGGACCTCCAGATGTTGCAAAACTACAACACCCAGGATGCCCGGACAGCCTACGGCTGTCCGGGCATGCTGGGAGTTGTAGTTTTGCAACATCTGGAGGTCCGTAGGTTGAAGACCACTGTTAGAGAAAGTTGTACTCACCTGTCCCCGCCGATCCGGACCGTCACCGCTCGTCACTGCTGCCCGGGATGTCGTCGTCCATCACTGTCACCGCGTCCCCGGGGTGTCCCCGACGCTCCGGCAAGGCCTCTGCTTCCCCGGCATCCTCGCTCTCCGTCGTGATGACATCGATTGAGAGCGCCGACGATGCAGGGGATCCTAAAGAGGATGCGCCGGAGCCCCGAGGACAGGTAAGTGATCGTCAGCGGACCACACAGGGCACCGTAAACGGCTATCCTGTGGCAGCTGAAGCAGTCTACGCTGCCGGATAGGCGTTTATGCGATGGCCCGACATACAAAAGCATTGTATGTTGATGCTGCCTTCAACATGTGATGGCCTCTGAGAGACCATCGTATGTTGAAATGATCGTATGTCGGGGGCCATCGTAGGTCGAGGGGTCACTGTATATAATTCAAAGGTCTGGAAAAGCTGGCTGGGAGGAAGGGGGGAAGAAGCGATCGGTGGAAATCACATTCTCTATAGTGGATCCTACGTTTTCTGTCCCCAGCATTAAAATACAGATCGTACATATCATCCTGTCTGTCTATACAGAATTCCCTGGTCTTGTCATTTAGCCCCTACAAGTAAGAAAGACTTTGCTGAAGAATGTTTCCCAGGTCATGTCCCAGGCTGGCAGTGGATGACGCTGTGACCAGAAATGGAGCGTAGAGTTGTCACCAGAAAATTGATTGGATTAGAATAAACTAGAGACTGAACCAGGGAGTAGAACAACAGGTAACAAGCAGACAATCCAAAGGCCAAGACAGGAATATAGTCAGGAACTGCTGTCCACCAATGTGATGACACTAGAGCAGGGGATAATAAAAGAATCAGTGCAGAATTTTTGGGCCTTCTGAAAAAAAATTGGTGTTACAGGGCAGAGAACCACTTTAAGAGATGAGTTACAGATTCTGAACTGTCATTTTGAAACCATCTTCTAGCGCAGAAGACGCAATGACGGCAAAAATTACCCCATGTTCTAAATAATATACAGCAGAGGTCTCTATGTTATTTAGGGCAATACCAACTTCACTTCTAATAAAACCCTGAGCAGGAAACCTTCCAGACTGACAGATTTATGTTTCGCTTTGTGTATAATGCACTCTCTGGAGCTATATTTGTTCTAGATAAATTTGGTTGTGATCTGTGTCATAATTCCCTTGCATTTTTTATAGACTTTTCCTTCACCACATCCTTTCAGCCCAGGCAATATTGAAATGCCTTAATGTTTGTCTTTTACCAATATATTTTTATTGGGACTATAGAGAAATGCCCCCCTTTGACTGAAGCTTCTTAAAATTCCCTAATAATTCCTATCTAAAGGATGTAGTAGCCCCCATCCAGTGACATCCTGACCGGCCAATCTGGAAGCTTGAACACAACTCAACCTAAAGACATCTTCCCTTCTGTGAAGCCAGTCAGGAGAGCCTAGAAAGGGCATAACACATTCCTATACCTATATATATTTTAAGGCATTGCTCTCCGAACTGCGGCCCACCAGATGTTACAAAACTACAACTCCAAGAATGCCCTCATGCTGGGAGTTGTAGTTTGCAAAAATCTGGAGGGCTGCAGTTTGGATAACACAGGAAGGGAAAGCTAAATTAAAAAGGGGTTTTAGTGTAAAAATGCATTCTCACCTCACACCTTTCTAGTAACGTGTCGACACACAAGTGTTCATAGGCTATTGTAGGAATGTCCTAAACTAAAGGCAAACGGTCTATATAGAAGTTGTTTGTGGTCCACATTGCATTCATGTTGTATTCTGCCTCTTCTTCCTCTTGTGGTCTACATTACATCTATGTAATGCACCATTGCTTCTTTTTTCCATTGCTTCCATTTCATGTATCAGTTATCCTTGTGATCTCCATTACTTCCATGTGATGTTCCGCCTCTTCTTCCTTCTGGACCACATATTACTTCCATGTTATATTCTACATTATCTCCCTCGTGTGTTCTACATTACTTTCAGGTTATGTTTCACCTTTCCTTCTTGCTGTGGTTAACGTTATCTCTTGTTATCTTCGGACTTTCCTTCCTTCTACGGTCCACATTACTCACATGTTACGTTCCACGTCTCCTTCCTTCTAAAGTCTTCATGACTTTAATATATTTTTACTCCTCCTTTTCCTTTTGAGATCCTCATTACTTTCATTTTCTTTTACTTCTGTCTTTAGATGACATTGGGGAAGATTTATCAAAACCTTTCCAGAGGAAAAGTTGCTGAGTTGCCGATAGCAACCAATCAGATCACTTCTTTAATTTTCCAGAGGCATTGTTAAAAATGAATGTGATCTGATTGGTTGCTATGGGCAACTCAGCAACTTTTCCTCTGGACAGGTCTGGATAAATCTCCCCAATTATCTTCAAAATATGTTCCTCCTCTTCTTCTTCCTGTGGTCATCTTTGCTTCCATATATTCTACCTCTTCTTTCGTCTATAGTCCACATGACCATTTCTTTTTCTTTTAAGTTTCTTTTCCCATTCCATTTTCCAGCTTAACATTTTACCCCAACTTCAATTTTAACTCTTTATCCTATATTTCCTCTACATATTCTTTTCCATGTTCCATGCATGTCTTGTTTTTCAGGTCTGTCTTCCTATTTTACTATTATTTTTCCCACGTCCATGTGTGTTTCTTGTATGAGCAGAGTGACGTTATACTCTATGTTGTAAAGCCATTGAGATGTTGACTCGTGGCTATTAGAAAGTAACTAATGGAGTCCCATTCCAAGCTTTGCTATAGAACTCGTAATTCATATTGCCCCACAGTCTATAACTAGTCAATGACTATAATACTTTCTATTGTCAGTATATTTAATGTTTATGAAATTGTCCTGTGCCTTATATCTCTTACAATAATAAATCATTTGTATTACGTTCTCCTCCCTTATAATGCACATCATCTATATACCATCTCTTGAACCTTATTGATGTGGTAGTTGCCTGCTATGGGTCGCCTGAAGTTGGTCATGAAGACCTCTCTGCTGAGACCCCCTCATCCATGACTAGCCATTATTGACACAAGACTCTCAATGTAAATTGTAAGTTTGCACCACTACAGGGAAAATTATGCTTTACGTAGAGGCCATTGACTTCACACAACACTGTGGTTCCCTAGAGCACCGGACCATGCTTCATGCTGGTCTGGCTTTTAGAGGACGAATATGACCCCAAAGTTCCTTTTAATAGTTAATTCTTAGAGGTGAAATAGAAGGCAAAATATCCTTATACATCAACAAGAAATGCCCTTTAGCAAACATTTCCTATTGTGATGTAAATAGTGGACATTTTAAAAGAGAATAACAGATACCTGGGTGTCAGCCAGATAGGAAATCTCTTACATTTGGAGGAAAGCGATTTGTAGCTGAACTTGGATAACCTGGACACTGTGTATGTTTGCCTATAGTGTACATTGTTTAAGTTGACCATTTCCATGTCCGGATCACATGACCATATTATCAGCTAGTTATGTTCTAATGATGCCTGAACATTGGGAGGCCTGAAAAACATAGGGGAACACCCTGAATATTTGGTAGCGCCCAATATTTGTTCTGTTTATGTTTATCATCGTATAGGTTGCGTGTATCTGGTAACTACCATGAAACCAGTTGTCGAAGATCTGTAAAAGCCATTGTCCAATTTCCATCTTTTATCTAGAGACACACTTGGTCTTGTTATTGGGTGCAAAGCACATGAAGTGATTGGTATTAATATTAAGGGTCGGTGTGCTACTATTATTTCGGCAAGTGGTAAGCTGAGCAAGAAAAGAAAGAAAATCCTATAGACAAAGACACCGTCCTTTCTTGTACCCTCAAAATGTCTACGTAATTTGCTGGCACTATATAAATAAGTATTTATTATTATTCATTATTATAGAGCCAGACTATTCAGCTACAATGAGACACCTGGAGATAAGGGCTAACATCTGTCTGGTATCACCCATTAAAGGAGTAATATAGTGAACATTTTCTTCATCCTATTGTGCCTGGGCTGCAAAAAAACAAACTCACCTTCTTCCGTTCCCCTGTTGCGCCGCTATAGCGCTTCAGTCCTCCGGTTTGGTCATCTTCCTTATTCTGTGTGCACGGATCATCACATTGCAGTCAGCATATTGCCAAGTGGCTGAGTGTACTGTCATGTAAGGAGCCCGGGCAGCTGGGAGTAGGTGTGGCCAACTACTCCTTTAAATGGTTGGCGAGAACCCCTATAGTGATCTTGTCTCCACAGGTCCGGAGAAATTTTTTTTTTGAATCAACTGGTGGCAGAAAGTTATATACATTAGTAATTTACTTCTTTAAAAAAAAAAAAAAAACAAGCCTTCCAGTACTTATAAGCTGCTGTATGTTCCTGCTCTGGACAGTCCCTGACACGAACAGAGGTGGCAGCAGAGAGTAATGGAAGGATTAAGATTTTTAAATAGAAATAATTTACAAATCTTTATAATTTTCTGGCACCAGTTGATTTGAAAAATATTTTTTTCCTCTGGAGCAAACAATGGTGTCAAGAAATAACCAAAGGATGACAAAAAGAAATGTTGGGCGGTCAAGGGCAAACCAGCACCAAGCCCTCCTCTGCTAGATCGTTAGAGTTGGGTGTGGTGGTATCTAGCAACAAAAAAGGGACCCCATTTTAATCTTTCATATGGGAAAGATATACTCATGAATTTAAGGGTTAATCTGGTGACAATGCACCCACAGACAGGGTAGCCCTAAACTATAGAATGCCCCCATATTGAAGGAGCAGCTTATCATGTTTTGAGGGTGTTCAGCCAATGCATAACACAAACTTCTGTCTTTCGTCTACTTCTAGGGCAGGTTTCTTTGAGAAGCAAAAGTTCTCCTTTTGTGCTTAAATACACCCTCCTCCATATGATAGGAAAGAAAAAGGTAACCTTGGAACCCTTTACATGCTGCTTCGAGCTGAGATGGTTACTTGAGGGAGTCACCTTATATTTCTATTAACCTGTATGCTGCTGTGTTTCAGACAACTCAAATGCCACCTAAGAGGTGTGGGGGCATTAAGGAAGTATAATTCCATTTATAATAGGGAATCAATATGGTATCCTAATTTACAGGGAAACTATATATTGAAGTGTGAAGTGGACGACTGCTGAATCTCACGAGGGACCTCCATTTTGTGATAACAGGAGAATTCCCTTTGCCTTTCCCAATGCATTTCAATTTAACTTAAAATACATTAGTATATGACTAAACAAATGCATAAATTTAACAAATTATTAATGGTGATATATAATTTGAAATATTTGGCCTAAATTTAAATGTAAGCATGGCCAAAGGATAAATTCTTTGGCTCCGTAGGGACGGCTGTGCTTGGGGCCTCCAGGGGTTAATCAATGACATTTACTGGTTTGCTGCGTCCTAATATTTTCAGATGGTCGCCGTGATCTTTCCTGTTCTTCGTGGTATTTACCATGTCCGAGCAGAAGCCTTGGTAATGATGGAGGAATATTTATAAGCCGCTCATGAATCCAGACTCTATATTCTTTTGCTCTTTGGAAAAAGCTTACTCCAGGAAAATCTCAATCAAATTAAATCTGTCTCTTCCTTAAATGAATCTCGCTGGCTCCACTTGTAGGGGAATATGTAACCTTTACACTCGCACATTATGCAATCAATACTTTGTCGACATTAACACTGCTTATGGATTTTCTTCCTCTGCCCCATAGCGGCTCGTAATCTAAAAGATTTTAGCAAGGAGCCTGGAATTCTGAATCGGTGCCGCATCCTATTTACCCGTAACTTTGCTGTAATAACTTTGTGTTGAGTGGCTTGTACAGGAGTATTCCCAACTCATATCCATTTCTGGGACCCACCCCTATGTGGAGAAAGGGGGTCCCCCAATCTTCCTGGTGAAGCATTGGGGTGGAGAATTAATGAAAATGGGAAATTATGGAAACAGCTGGGTCTAGTGGCAAAGTGTGGATCTTCCATCTATCAAACATTTATGGTGTATCTTGAACATCTGGCATATCTTGAAAATCGTGAATATGTCTTAAATAACTGGAAGTATCCTATTAGAGGGTTAAGCAGCCCCGTTTCCTACCTGCAGGTCTTTCTGGTATCTGCAGGAAGCTCCACATTTTCCCTGCAGTGGCCACTACTGGGAAAATGTAGTATTACGCACTTCCCGTTCAATTTGATTGTGTAATATATGTTTGAGCCCTGGGTGGCCACCTACTATATATACTCTTTGTCATGGCTCTGCTGCAGAATATCAAAAATATACAAATGTTGTGCTTGGTGATGGTTTCTTATGGCCATATTACACACTAGAGCTGCCTGGACCTGGATTCCAGGCCATGATTCCCATCTCATATACTTTGTTTCTTCATCCTGTAAACATGTTTTATTAGCGGAGAACATGAAGCAATTAGAAGTTGAGTCAGACTCTGGACACTCCAGACCCACGGCTCCTGATATAGTTCACATGTAGTGGCCGAGCTGGGAAACTATTTCCAAAGTGGCCGTCCATTATGCTGGCAGCTTGTTACAGACACCAGCGATAAGGCCAGAACAACTTTTATCAGCGACGTCACAAAGCTGGAGAACCTCTTCAGGATTATCAGCTCAGCCAAGTATGAGGCTAAATTAAAAACCATTAATATCCTGGACCTAATGAGAATAAAGAGGATGCTCCTATACTAACCCCCCCCCCCCCATAGTGATTAGATAGGATGTATGGCGGTTTATGTAATCATACCAGGCAGAAAAAGAAAGCCTCCCAGTGGGAAGTGGAGAGATAGAGATGAGGGGAGGAAAGAGACTAATCTGGACAAACTAAAAGAAACATAGCCAGCACAACTACCTAATACAGGGGTGCACGCTGCGGAGGCAAATACTAAGTATACAAAAACGAAGTTTGCAGCAGCACTCTTGGTAAAAAAATGGAGGCTCTTGGCGCACTTTTTGATCAGAACGTGTCCCCCCATCCACCACGCGGAGGTGGCCTCATTTCGGATGGGACCCTAACACTTATTCCACTCACCTCTGCTGCTGCAACCTTCGTTTTTTGTATACGTGCACCTGTGTGGTAGGTAGTTGTGCTGGCTATGTTTCTTTTTGCTTTTGCTTTGCAATTTCGGGGGAGTGGCGCCCTCTGTAGCCGTGCACCCCTCCCTGTTCACAGAAGTTTTTTTTTTTAATTGATAGTGGATCCAGCATGTCACCCAGTCAGAGGCCATGTGCCCAGCAGAGGTGAGTGAAATAAATGTTAGGGTCCCATCCAAAATGAGGCCACCTCCGCGTGCTGGATGGGGGACACGTTTTGTTAAAAAAAAGTGCACTAGAAGCCTCCATTTTTTGACCCAGAGTGCAGCTGCAACCTTTGTTTTTTGTAATCTGGACAAACTACAGCTGAAAAGCCAGACAAGTTACATATAATGCAAGTTCTTACAACAATATAACTGGCAAAAGACCTCTAATATATAAGAATATCTTAATATATCTACTATAATACTGCTCCCTATATACAAGGATGTAACTACTATAATACTGCTTCCTGTTAAGGACCGCGCTCCGGCCCCACACGCCGGCCGTGAGCGCTTTGTTCCTGCTGTCAGCGGGGCTGGGATTCGCATCACAGGATGCGCCCACATACGAGTCCCAGCCCGTCACTTACCAGGCTTCTCTGACTCCTCCGATGCCCATGTCTCTCAATTTCGGCGCGTGTCCCCATCTCCTAGGGCACGTGCACGCCAGAGCTCTGAAATTTAAAGGGCCAGTGCACCCATAATTAGTGTTTGCACCTGACACCACATTATAAGTCCCTGTACCTCCCACACTTCCCTGCTGGATCTTCAGTGCCCCTAGCCTGAGATATAGCCTGTTAGCCTTACCCATGTATCCAGACCTTCCACTACATTATTAGACTCCGCTCCTTTGCCGCCTGCCTTGACCTTCTGCTATGTTTGACTATGATCCTGCCTTACCCTTCGGTACCTCGCCTCGCCCAGCTACCTGTGTGGTCGAGCCGTATCGGGGGAGTGACCTGGGTGTCGCCTGCCGCAGCAAGCCCAACCTGCCTTGCGGCGGGATCTGGTGAAGACCAGCGGCACCTTGTACTCCGCTCCCCGATACGGTCCGAGCCATCAGCCACACAGGTTAGAGGATCCACATCCAGCTCCGTTACACTCCCTATATACAAGAATATAACTATGATAATACTTCTCCTATGTACAAGAATATAACTGCTATAATACTGCCTCCTATGTACAAGAATAAAACTACTATAATACTGCTCCTATATACAAGAATATAACTACGATAATACTGCCACCTATATACAAGAATATAACTACTATAATACTGCCTCCTATGTACAAGAATATAACTACTATAATACTGCCTCCTATGTACAAGAATATAACTACTATAATACTGCCTCCTATGTACAAGAATAAAACTACTATAATACTGCTCCTATATACAAGAATATAACTACGATAATACTGCCACCTATATACAAGAATATAACTACGATAATACTGCTCCTATGTACAAGAATATAACTACTATAATACTGCCTCCTGTGTACAAGAATAAAACTACTATAATACTGCTCCTATATACAAGAATATAACTACGATAATACTGCCACCTATATACAAGAATATAACTACTATAATACTGCTCCTATGTACAAGAATATACCGTAACTACCATAATACTGCTCTTATGTACAAAAATATATCTACTATAATTATGCTCCCTACTTACAAGAATATAACTACAGTAACCCCCCGACCTACGATGGCCCCGACATATGATAAAATAGACATACGATGGCCTCTCAGAGGCCATCGCATGTCGATGTCAGCATCGACATACGATGCTTTTATATGTCGGGGCCATCGCATTAACTGCTATCCGACAGCGCAAAATGTTTAAGCTGCTGTCGGATAGCAGTTTAAGCATCCCTGGCAGGTTCGCTTACCTATTCCCGCTGCTCCGGGTCCACTTCGCGATCCTCCGGTGTCTTGCGCATCTTCACCAGGGTCCGGGCCTCGCTTTCCAGCGTCGTTATTACGTCACTACGCACGCCGCGCCGTCGCAGCAGCGTAATAACGTCACCAGAAAGCGAGGCCCGGACCCTGCAGAAGATGCGGAATAAGCCGGAGGATCGCGAAGAAGACACCGGAGCAGCGGGACAGCATCGGGAGCGGTGAGGACCTGGTCCGGAGCGACGGGGACAGCTTCCTATACTTTACATTGCACGGATCCCTCAACATACGATGGATTCGACAAACGATGGGTCGTTTGGAACGAATTACCATCGTATGTTGAGGGACCACTGTACTATAATACCGCTTCCTATGTACAAGAATATAACTACTATAATACTGCTCCTATATATAAGAATATAACTACTATAATACTGCTCATATGTACAAGAATATGACTACTATAATACAGCCTCCTATATACAAGAATATAACCACTATAATACTGCTCCTATATACAAGAATATAACTACTCTGATACTGCCCCCTATATACAAGAATATATCTACTGTAATACTGTCGCCTATATATAAAGAATATAACTACTGTAATACTGTCTCCTATGTACAAGTATATAACTACTATAATACTGCTCCCCATGTACAAGGATATAACTTTTTATAATACTGCCTCCTATGTACAAGAATATAACTACTATAATACTGCCTTCTATATACAATATAACTACTATAATACTGCTTCCTATGTACAAGAATATAACTACTATAATACTGCCTCATATGAACAAGAATATGACTACTATAATACTGTTCCTATATAAAAGAATATAACTACTATAATACTGCTCCCTATGTACAATAATATAACTACTATGATTCTGCTCCTATATACAAGAATATAACTACTATAATACTGCCCCCTATGTACAAGAATATAACTACTATAATACTGTTCCTATATACAAGAATATAACTACTATAATACTGCCTCCTATATACAAGAATATAACTACTATAATACTGCCTCCTATGTACAAGAATATAACTACTATAATACTGCCCCCTATGTACAAGAATATAACTACTATAATATTCCTCCTATTTACAACAATATAACTACTATAATACCGCCTCCTATATACAACAATATAACTACTATAATACTACCTCCTATGTACAAGTAAAGTACTAGTAAAGTAATGAGGACCCTCAAATTCTAACAATACATTCCTTGCCTATACATGTATAGATGTCACCAGTATAATGGTTATAATGTAAATAGAACATGGTAAATCCAATTGAATGCACTGAGACCACATCTAAGAGACTTTTTCCTGTGTTTTCCCTCTGTTCCAGCCCATATACATGTGAATAAACCCCACTTTCTGTTATCAATTATATCCCCAATGTGAACACTTCTTCATGCTAGAAGTTCCCGACCACAGACATTAGGCAGATCACGCAGGGCCGGAGACTACGGACAATTAGCCTTTCTCTGAGGAGCGGGGGTTGTTTGGTGAACAGGGACATTTTTTTAGGATAAGTGACCCTTTGGGTCTAATAAACCTTAGTTAAGGGAAAAATTGCATATTTCCAGCTCAGCGCTTGTCTCTTCTCAGCAAAAACACAGCGATCATTATCCAGGATAAAGATGAAACTGAGCCCAAACACAAGTGCTCTAAAGCCATGTAAATATGGGGATTACTCAGCTCGGTGCCTCTGCTACAAGGCAAAACAATGGACGGAAAATGTTCCAATAAGACGAGCGACACTTAGGGGTGACACTATTCGGTGCTGGAAAATAATTTGATGTGGTACTGGATCTGTGTGGTGGTCCGAGAACTTTCGCCTGGTGGTATCCTCAACCCATTTTAAATATTGGAAAAATAGGAAGTAAAGGATTGGAGAGGTTCTCAAGGACTGTGGATGAGTCTGTGTATAGTGTATGAGAATTAATACATAGGGGTAGGGCCTAGAAGGTGATGCTTAATTGTGAAAAATGGTAGTGTTATTACAATGGGATGTTCAAATATAAAGCAAGTTGTTACGCCTAGCGCTCCGGGTCCCCGCTCCTCCCCGGAGCGCGTACGGCGTCTCTCTCTCCGCAGCGCCCCGGTCGGTCCCGCTGACCGGGAGCGCTGCACTGTCATGGCCGTCGGGGATGCGATTCGCACAGCGGGACGCGCCCGCTCGCGAATCGCATCCCAGGTCACTTACCCGTTCCCGTCCCCTGCTGTCATGTGCTGGCGCGCGCGGCTCCGCTCTCTAGGGCGCGCGCGCGCCAGCTCCCTGAGACTTAAAGGGCCAGTGCACCAATGATTGGTGCCTGGCCCAATTAGCTTAATTGGCTTCCACCTGGTCCCTGACTATATCTGACCTCCTCCCATGCACTCCCTTGCCGGATCTTGTTGCCATTGTGCCAGTGAAAGCGTATTGTGTGTCTAAAAGCCTGTGTACCAGAACTTCTGCTATCCACCCTGACTACGAACCTTGCCGCCTGCCCCCGACCTTCTGCTACGTCCGACCTTGCTTCTGTCTACTCCCTTGTACCTCGCCTATCTTCGGCAGCCAGAGAGGTAGAGCCGTTGCTAGTGGATACGACCTGGTCACTACCGCCGCAGCAAGACCATCCCGCTTTGCGGCGGGCTCTGGTGAAAACCTGTAGTGACTTAGAACCGGTCCACTAGCACGGTCCGCGCCAATCCCTCTCTGGCACAGAGGATCCACTACCTGCCAGCCGGCATCGTGACAGTAGATCCGGCCATGGATCCCGCTGACGTCCCTCTGCCTTATATCTCTGATATCACCACGGTGGTCGCCCAGCAATCCCGACAGATCGCCCATCTAACCCACCAGCTGTCGGAAGTATTCACCATTGTGCAGCAACTTCAGTCACAACTTCAGCAGCAATCATCTCCTCCGCCAGCTCCTGCACCTCTTCCGCAGCGAGTGGCCACTCCTAGCCTCCGCCTGTCCTTGCCGGACAAATTTAATGGGGACTCTAAGTTTTGCCGTGGCTTTCTTTCGCAATGTTCCCTGCACATGGAGATGATGTCGGACCAGTTTCCTACTGAAAGGTCTAAGGTGGCTTTCGTAGTCAGCCTTCTGTCTGGAAAAGCCCTGTCATGGGCCACACCGCTCTGGGACCGCAATGACCCCGTCACTGCCTCTGTACACTCCTTCTTCTCGGAAATTCGAAGTGTCTTTGAGGAACCTGCCCGAGCCTCTTCTGCTGAAACTGCCCTGCTGAACCTGGTCCAGGGTAATTCTTCCGTTGGCGAGTACGCCATACAATTCCGTACTCTTGCTTCTGAACTATCCTGGAATAATGAGGCCCTCTGCGCGACCTTTAAAAAAGGCCTATCCAGCAACATTAAAGATGTTCTGGCCGCACGAGAAACTCCTGCTAATCTACATGAACTCATTCATCTAGCCACTCGCATTGACATGCGTTTTTCTGAGAGACATCAAGAGCTCCGCCAGGAAAAAGACTTAGATCTCTGGACACCTCTCCCACAGTCTCCACTGCAATCTGCGCCTAGGCCTCCCGCCGAGGAAGCCATGCAAGTGGATCGGTCTCGCCTGACCCTGGAAGAGAGGAATCGCCGTAAGGAAGAGAATCTTTGTCTGTACTGTGCCAGTACCGAACATTTTTTGGTGGATTGCCCTATCCGTCCTCCACGTCTGGGAAACGCACGCTCGCACCCAGCTCTCGTGGGTGTGGCGTCTCTGGATGCTAAGTCGGCTTCTCCACGTCTCACGGTGCCTGTACGGATTTCTACTTCAGCCAGCTCTTCCCTCTCAGCCGTGGCCTGCCTGGACTCTGGTGCTTCTGGGAATTTTATTCGGGAGTCCTTGGTGAATAAATTCCGCATTCCGGTGACCCGTCTTGTCAAGCCACTCCACATTTCCGCGGTCAACGGAGCCAGGTTGGATTGCACCGTGCGTTACCGCACGGAGCCCCTCCTAATGTGCATCGGACCTCATCACGAGAAAATTGAATTTTTTGTCCTTCCCAATTGCACTTCCGAAGTTCTCCTTGGACTACCCTGGCTTCTACACCATTCCCCAACCCTGGACTGGTCCACTGAGGGGATCAAGAGTTGGGGTCCCTCTTGTTCCAAGGACTGCCTTAAACCAGTTCCCAGTACTCCCTGCCGTGACCCTGTGGTTCCTCCTGTATCCGGTCCCCCTAAGGTCGTTATGGACTCTGCCCGCCTTAAGAAGTGCCTCTCCCCCCCTCCCAGTCCAGTCAGTCAAGCCTCGGTGCCTCCTCGTGGCCCTCGTCCTGGTGTCACACTGCCCCGTGCCAGGCCTCGCCCTCTGCCCTCCCTCCCCATTCCCACTCCTGCTGTACTGCCTGCCGTTGAGGAATCCCTCCATCCTTTCCCGGTGTCCTCATCCCAGGGGGGGCAGTTACCGGACAAAGAGAAGGGGAGACCTAAGGGGGGGGGGTACTGTTACGCCTAGCGCTCCGGGTCCCCGCTCCTCCCCGGAGCGCGTACGGCGTCTCTCTCTCCGCAGCGCCCCGGTCGGTCCCGCTGACCGGGAGCGCTGCACTGTCATGGCCGTCGGGGATGCGATTCGCACAGCGGGACGCGCCCGCTCGCGAATCGCATCCCAGGTCACTTACCCGTTCCCGTCCCCTGCTGTCATGTGCTGGCGCGCGCGGCTCCGCTCTCTAGGGCGCGTGCGCGCCAGCTCCCTGAGACTTAAAGGGCCAGTGCACCAATGATTGGTGCCTGGCCCAATTAGCTTAATTGGCTTCCACCTGGTCCCTGACTATATCTGACCTCCTCCCATGCACTCCCTTGCCGGATCTTGTTGCCATTGTGCCAGTGAAAGCGTATTGTGTGTCTAAAAGCCTGTGTACCAGAACTTCTGCTATCCACCCTGACTACGAACCTTGCCGCCTGCCCCCGACCTTCTGCTACGTCCGACCTTGCTTCTGTCTACTCCCTTGTACCTCGCCTATCTTCAGCAGCCAGAGAGGTAGAGCCGTTGCTAGTGGATACGACCTGGTCACTACCGCCGCAGCAAGACCATCCCGCTTTGCGGCGGGCTCTGGTGAAAACCTGTAGTGACTTAGAACCGGTCCACTAGCACGGTCCGCGCCAATCCCTCTCTGGCACAGAGGATCCACTACCTGCCAGCCGGCATCGTGACACAAGTGCTGTGTAAATGTGTAATGTAGCTGTGGGATATGTAATGTAACTGTACTATTCAGTGCTGGACCTCTCCACCTACTGGGCCCTAACAGCAGTAATATAGGTATTCCATATCAATATCAGACCCTAGACCCTTTCATTAATATCAGACTGCAGACCAGACCATATACTACTATGAGACTTCAGACCAGAAGTCTCCATTAATTTGCTGACAATGCAGATAACTGCAGATAAGAAGTGGCAATGGGATCAACCAGATGGGGTCCCCTCTCTCTAAGGGCCCCATATCACTTGCATGGTTTGCTACGATGATACGTACTCCTTTGCCCCAGACCAGACCCTTATACTATCAGACTCCAGACTAGACTCAAATATCAACATCAGACCTCAGACCATATCCTTATATGAGTGTCAGACCCCAGACCAGACCCTATACTACTATGAGACTTTAGACAAGACGCTTTACTACTATAAGACTTTAGACCAGACCCTATACTACTATGAGACTTCAGACCAGACCCTATACTACTATGAGACTTCAGACCAGACCCTATACTACTATGAGACTTCAGACAAGACCCTATACTACTATGAGACTTCAGACCAGACCCTATACTAATATGACACATCAGACCAGACCCTACACTACGAGGCATCAGACAAGACCCTATACTACTATGAGACTTCAGACCAGACCCTATACTACTATGAGACTTCAGACAAGACCCTATACTACTATGAGACTTCAGACCAGACCCTATACTAATATGACACATCAGACCAGACCCTACACTACGAGGCATCAGACAAGACCCTATACTACTATGAGACTTAAGACCAGACCCTATACTACTATGAGACTTCGGACAAGACCCTATACTACTATGAGACTTCAGACCAGACCCTATACTACTATGAGACTTCAGACAAGACTCTATACTACTATGAGACCCCAGACCAGACCCTATACTACTATGAGACTTCAGACCAGACCCTATACTACTATGAGACTTCAGACCAGACCCTATACTACTATGAGACTTCAGACCAGACCCTATACTACTATGAGACTTCAGACCAGACCCTATACTACTATGAGACATCAGACCAGACCATATACTACTATGAGACTTCAGACCAGACCCTATACTACTATGAGACTTCAGACCAGACCCTATACTAATATGAGACATCAGGCAAGACCCTATACTACTATAAGACTTCAGACCAGACCCTATAAGTAGTGTATAGTCACATGTCCATCTCCTGTCGAATGATAGTTCAACTCCACCTAGTATCCTAGGATAAGAGGTGGAAATCAAGTCTCTAGTTGTGTTTCCCAGCTTATAGAGAGTGTGCCTGGAATTCGTGGTTTGAGCTAGGTGTATAGCGACATCATTTAGTGAAGTTACTCACAAACTTGTGTGCATTCTCCAATTCATAGACTTTTATTTTCATCATTTCAGCTTCACAGTATATTCCGTTCAGTGTTTCCAAACCAGGGTGCCTACAGGTGTGGCAAAACTATAAATCCCAGAATGCCCGGACAGCCAAAGAGGTTATCTATTGCTTTTGAAAATATGTGTTCCAATCTTAAGAGAAGAAGTATATTGTCACATGACCATCTCCTGTCCAATGGTTTTTCAACCCCACCCCCTATCCCAGGATAAGAGTTGGAGATCAAGTCTCTAGTTCAGTGTTACCCAACCAGGACTCCTCCAGCTGTTGCAAAACTACAACCTCCAGCATGCCCGGACAGCCAAGGCCCCCTGGTTGGGAAATACTGTTCTAAAGACAATACTATATTAGACAGTACTATATAATTATTTGACGGAACTATATAAGCAACAATAGGAACTGAATGTGACGTGACTAAGACCGGGAACATATGGCCCTTATAAACACTGAACGTCTTGTCCGAAGAGCGTAGAGACCTGGAACCTCTTCTATATCAGGATGAATACGAGATGATGGGTTAAATAGGGCTGTAAACAGACACTATATTTGGGGTTTGGCTCGTCCAGGTGTTTTTAAGAGCCCATTATAACCGTGAATGAGCCTTGTGTGGTGTCTGAGAATGAGCGTACTTGTTCTTCCCCCAGTAATATTATTACCCAGAATGTCAGCCAAAACCACAGGTTAAAAGTAATGAAACCGGGGGAATGGTCATTGTCTAAAATGGCAGAGAAAGATGTTATGGTGCCCAGGACTCAGGTCTAGTACAGCACGGTCTGTGCATCCACCCAGAGTCCTCAGATTCCTTTTAGGGGTACGCCAGCTCCTGGCACCATCCTGTATGGATAGGACAAAAGACACTGCCATACAGATTAGATTATATCTAAGGAGTGAGTGGAGTTGTATTGTTATAGTCTATGCCTGTTTACTGCTCAGTGCTGCAACATAAAGTAATAGAATCTATCTCCTATCTATCTGTGGTGTCCTGGAGCGGAACACCCTTGTCTACTTGCCCTGTCAGGTGGATGTCACTTTATGGTGCCCGATTCTGGTCCCACAGCTCCATGTCAAAATGTATTGTGTCATGACCAATGTCTTTACTGCGTTTCTCATTGGCTAATGTGATTGTATTTTTCATGGCATGTAAGGAGTTAATGTTATTTCTGTAGGAGGATGAGTAGGAAACCACATGAGCAGTCCAGCCAATCAGGGCCGCCTGCCCTTCTCTACCCAGGTCTGATCAGACAGGGAGGAGGTTAGTCAGAGTAGAGAGTGTGCAGAATAAGTGAAGGTAGAGGCGAGACCTCTGCTGTATGACCTGTCCTTCAACAAAAGTACCAGTTGGCAAAATCACTGCCTTTAGAGCGACTACACCCTTCACAAGGATTCCGCCAACCAGGTTGTCAGTTCAGTCGCAGTCTAAGCTTTGGGGAGAATAGAAGAATCTGACGGGCCCCATAGCAACCAAGGATAGAGGTGTGAAGAGCCTATGGTCGCCCCTCTCCATTATAGTCTACCCAGGCGGTAAGCACCAGAATTCAATTCTCTACTGTGAAGCAGCGCAAGTCAGAGCTAGTCAGCTCGCAAAGTCAAGTCTATTCAAGTTCGGTCTAGTAAAATCTTAGTCATGTTATAGTCGATCAAGACTACAAGTCCCAGGAAGCCCTGTAACGCAACTGTGGTTTTAACTGCATCCATCACTACAATTGCACCTCAGCTGAACTGAACTGTCTTTATTACCTTCCTGCAATTGTTCAAGTAAAGTTCAAGTGATTTCCCTAACTTGGCATTGAAGGTATTCTTTACCCGGCACTTGGCACCGGCAACCTCTTTACCTTGGATTGTGGTGGGTTAACACTTCTGGCGTCACGAACATCTGTTTCTCTATCTAATATCTATCTATCTATCTCATATCCATCTATCTATCGATCTCATATTTATCTATCTATCTATCTCATATCTATCTATCTATCTCCCTCTATCTCATATCTATGTATCCATTTCATATCTACCTATCTATCTCATATCTATCTATCTCATATCTATCTATCTATCTCATATCTATCTATCTATCTCATATCTATCTATCTCATATCTATCTATCTATCTATCTATCTATATATCCATTTATTTATTTCCAGGGCTCATGTATGACAACAACCTCCCCAATCCCACAGTCACACCCATCCCTTACACATTTCTTTGTATACCGATGTTACTTATAGTTGTGCGCCCATCTATGGGGTTATGTTGGTGTTACGGTCGCACACGTCACTGGCGTGGGTCTATCCTGGTCGGCAGACTCTCAGACATCCCTTGATTCATCTTCTTCTGTTCTCGCATTGTGCTGCTAATCCCAGCTTTGTCTGTGGATATCACAAAGCTTTGATTCCGGCATTTGTATTTGTTCTTCAATGTTTGCTAAGATAAAAGAAGATAATTTCGGATAAAAAAAAAAACAATGTGTATTTCTCATGCTGCTCCTCATCCAAGACTGTCTCATCCTCTCCGCCATCCTCCATAGACAGAGTGTTAGAGCTTCTCAAGGCTGAGTGGAGAGGAATAGGGGTTACCGGGGATGAACATGTCTTCAGCCACCACATGGGGTATCTATACTTGTGATACTGCCTGCTGAGCAGGTGTATTCAAGGCAGTGTTTCCCAACCAGGGTGCCTCCAGCTGTTGCAAAACTACAACTCCCAACATGCCCGGACAGCCTTTGGCTGTCCGGGCGTGCTGGGAGTTGTAGTTTTGCAACAGCCTGAGGCACCCTGGTTGGGAAACACTGATCTAAGGTTACATTGATGCTACATTCACCCTACAGAATTTCTAAATGGAAAATTCAGCTTAGAAATTCTGGTGCCGCAGTCTCCGTTCCACAATAAGACCCCCTTCACATTCATAGCAGAGTTTCCCTCTGGTGCGCACCAGAGGGCAGCTTGCGTTCCCCTGTCCAGCATCCAGAAACAATGGACGATGGATGCTACACAACCGATAACAACCAATGCAACAGATGTGCAGTACATTGTTTGTTGGATAGTCTGACCATGCATAGTGCAGCACTCGGTCTTTGGTGAAGTGGCAGAAAGATTAAACCATCAAAGAACAACATACCATTGTGCACTTTATTTGGGCACCTCTGCTGATGAAGCAGTGCTCACCTGGCTTTACGAGCAGCCCAAAAACTTCTCTGCAGAAATACAGATGCTAGTTGCCAGATACAGCATTGTAACATAGCAACATAGGTCATAAGGTTGAAAAAAGACCAGAGTCCATCTAGTTCAACCTATATCCCGAATGAGTTCCTACTGAGTTGATCCAGAGGAAGGCAAAAAACCCTCATAATAGAGGTAAAAATCCCTTCCCGACTCCAAATATGGCAGTCAGAATAAATCCGTGGATCAACGTTCTGTCCCTATAAATCTAGTATACATAACCAGTGATGTTATTACTCTCCAAGAATGCATCCAGACCCATTTTGAACTCTTTTACAGAGTTCACCATGACCACCTCCTCCGGGAGAGAATCCCACAGTCTCACTGCTCTTACAGTAAAGAACCCCCATCTGTGCTGGTGTAGAAACCTTCTTTCCTCTAGACATAGATGATGCCCCCTTGTTATAGATACAGTCCTGGGTATAAATAGGTCATGGGAGAGATCTCTGTACTGTCCCCTGATATATTTATACATAGTTATTAGGTCTCCCCTAAGCCTTCTTTTTTCTAAACTAAATAACCCTAATTCTGATAATCTTTCTGGGTACTGTAGTCCTCCCATTCCCCGTATTCCCCTGGTTGCCCGTCTTTGAACCCTCTCCAGCTCCACTATATCTTTCTTGTACACTGGTGGCCAGTACTGTACACAGTATTCGATGTGTGGTCTGACTAGTGATTTGTACAGCGGTAGAATTATTTCATTGTCGTGGGCATCTATGCCACTATTGATGCACCCCATGATTTTATTTGCCTTGGCAGCAGCTGCCTGACACTGGTCACTACAGCTAAATTTACTGTTAACTAAGACTTCCAAGTCCTTTTTCATGTCAGTTGTCCCAAGTATGCTCCCATTTAATACATAATCCCAGCCCGGATTTTTCCTCCCCATGTGCATTACCTTACATTTATCAGTGTTGAACCTCATTTGCCACTTCCCATCCCAAACCTCCAACCTATCCAGATCCAGTTGTAACAGTGCACTGTCCTCTATTGTGTTTACCGCTTTACAGAGTTTAGTATAATCTGCAAAGATTGTTACTTTACTATTCAACCCCTCTACCAGGTCATTAATAAATATATTAAACAGAACAGGACCCAAGACGGACCCCTGTGGTACCCCACTAGTAACAGTCACCCATTCAGAATAAGTACCATTAATAACCACCCTCTGTTTCCTATCACTGAGCCAGTTACTTACCCACTTATACACATTGTCCCCCAGCCCGATCCTTCTCATTTTATGCACCAACCTTTTATGTGGCACCATATCAAATGCTTTGGAAAAATCCAGATATATGACATCCAGCGATTCCCCTTGGTCCAGTCTAGAGCTCACCTCCTCATAAAAGATGATCAGGTTAGTTTGACAGGACCGATCCATCATAAAGCCATGCTGATATGGAGTCATACATTTATTTGTATCAAGATATTCCAAAATAGCATCTATTAGAAAACCCTCAAACAATTTACATACAACAGAGGTTAAACTAACAGGTCTATAATTCCCGGGGTCACCTTTTGTTCCCTTTTGAAATATTGGTACCACATTTGCAATGCGCCAGTCCAGGGGAACAGTCCCTGTTGCTATAGAGTCCCGGAATATAAAAAATAGGGGTCTGTCTATAACATTACTTAATTCCTTTAGAACACGGGGGTGAATGCCATCTGGACCTGGTGATTTGTCTACTTCGATTTTTTTGTAGGCGGCACTGTACTTCTTCCTGGGTTAGACAGGTGTAACGCTGAGCTCTCCGGGTCCCGCTGCTTCCCCGGAGCGTGCTCGCGGCGTGCTCGCAGCGCTGCTCCCATGTTCTCGGAGGGGACGCGATCCGAGGTGCGGGACGTGCCCACTCTAGGATCGCGTCCCGTGTCTCTCACCCACCACGTCCACCTTCACTGCCTTCCCGGTGCGCGCGGCCCCGCTCTCTAGGGCGCGCACGCACGCCGGCTCTATGAAATTTAAAGGGCCAGTGCACCACTAATTAGTTCAGAACATATAAAAACCCACTTCCCCTTCCTGTCCTTGCCGGATCTTGTTGCCTTGTGCCCTGAGAAAGCGTTTAGTGTGTCCCAAGCCTGTGTACCTTGACCTTCTGCTGTTGCCCCTGACTACGAACCTCGCTGCCTGCCCTGACCTTCTGCTACGTCTGACCTCGCCTCTGTCTAGTCCTTGTGTACCGTGCCAGTCTCAGCTGCCAGAGAGGTCGAGTCGTTACTGGGGAACACGACCTGGTAGTTACTGCCGCAGCAAGTCCATCCTGCTTTGCGGCGGGCTGTGGTGAACACCAGTAACTGCTTAGAACCGATTCCCCAGTACGGCCCGCGTCATCGCCTCTCTGGTACAGGGGATCCACCTCCAGTGTTTTCACCAGCCGCTAGTCCAGACCCTGACAGTAGATCCGGCCATGGATCCCGCTGAGGTACCGCTGCCAAGCCTCGCTGATCTCACCTCCGTGGTTGCCTAGCAGTCCCAGCAAATTGCTCAACAAGGACAACAGCTGTCGCAGTTGACCGCCATGATTCAACAGCTCCTGCCTCCACAGCCTCAACCGCCAGCTCCAGCATCTCCTCCTCTCCGAGCTGCTGCTTCTTCTGCTAGAGTCCGCCTGTCTCTCCCAGATAAGTTTGACGGGGACTCTAAAAATTGCCGGGGATTCCTGTCCCAATGCTCCCTGCACTTGGAGATGTTGTCAGACCAATTCCCTACTGAACGGTCTAAGGTGGCATTTGTCATCAGTCTACTTTCTGGGAAGGCCTTGGCCTGGGCCACGCCGCTTTGGGACCGCAATGATCCTGCCACTGCCTCAGTCCAGTCTTTTTTTCTGAGGTCCGCAGTGTCTTTGAGGAACCTGCCCGTGCCTCATCCGCGGAAACTGCCTTACTGAACCTTGTCCAAGGAGACTCTACTGTGGGCGAATACGCCATACAATTCCGAACTTTGGCCTCTGAGTTGGCCTGGAACAATGAGGCTCTCTGCGCAACCTTTAAAAAAGGTTTATCCAGCCATATTAAGGATTGTCTGGCCGAACGAGAGATACCCTCCTCCCTGACTGAACTAATCCACCTGGCTACCTGCATTGATATGCGCTACATTGAGAGATGTCAGGAGCTCCGGCAGGAGAAAGATCTCGTTCGCACCAGGCGATACCCGCGCCTGGCTCCTCTCTTCCAGCATCCTTTGCAGTCTGTTACTGTGCCTCCCGCTGAGGAGACCATGCAAGTAGACCGGTCTCGCCTGACCCAGCAAGAGAGGACTCGCCGGAGGAACGAGAACTTATGCCTATACTATGCGAGCTCAGAACATTTCCTAAAGGATTGTCCTCTTCGTCCTCAGCGTCAGGGAAACGCTTGCACCTAGTGATCATGGGAGAGGCGTCACTGGGTGTAAATTCTTCCTCTCCACGCCTGACTATTCCAGTGCGGATTTCTCCAGCTGATAAAGCCTCCTTCTCTGCTGAGGCATTCTTGGACTGTGGTTCAACAGGAAACTTCATAAAAGCCTCCTTCATCAACCGGTTTAACATCCCTGTTATCCGTCTAGTCAAGCCCTTCTACATTTTCTCTGTTAACGGAGAACACCTGAATTCTACTGTGCATTACCGCACGGCCCCTGTACGCATGACCGTGGGGGTTCTCCATCAAGAAAGGATCGAGTTCTTTGTCCTGCCTAACTGCGCCTCAGACATCCTTTTTGGCTTACCCTTGCTCCAGCGGCATTCTCCTACCCTCGACTGGACTACAGGGGACATAAAATCCTGGGGCTCTTCCTGCCACTCACGCTGCCTTAAGTCGCTTCCCACCAGCCAAGTCTCTAATGCTTCTCCTTTGCTCGGCCTTCCAAAGGCCTATCAAGACTTTTCTGACGTCTTTTGCAAAAAACAGGCAGAGGTCTTACCACCACATAGGCCCTACGCACCGTGGCAGGATTTACCCTCTTTCTGTTCCGGAAACTGAGGCCATGTCGGAATATATTCAGGAGAATCTCAAAAAAAGTTTCATCAGGAAGTCTTCTTCTCCTGCTGGAACAGGATTCTTCTTTGTTGCCAAGAAGGATGGGTCTCTACGCCCTTGTATTGACTACCGCGGCCTCAATAAGATCACTATAAAGAACCGCTACCCTCTGCCACTCATCTCGGAACTCTTTGACCGGCTGCGCGGAGCAAAGATTTTTACCAAGCTTGACCTCAGGGGCACGTACAATCTCATCAGAATTCATGAAGGAGATGAGTGGAAAACTGCTTTTAACACCAGAGATGGTCACTTCGAATACCTGGTCATGCCATTCGGTCTTTGCAACGCCCCTGCAGTCTTCCAAAACTTTGTCAATGAGATCTTCCGGGACTTGTTGTATACTTGCGTAGTGGTCTATCTCGATGACATTCTAATCTTCACCTCCAACCTAGAGGAACACCGCCTCCATGTTCGCCAAGTGCTCCAGTGCCTCCGAGTCAAACATCTCTACGCCAAAATTGAAAAATGTCTCTTTGAACGTACCTGCCTTCCTTTCCTAGGATATCTGGTCTCAGGACAGGGCTTTCAAATGGACCCCGATAAGCTCTACGCAGTCTTGGATTGGCCACGCCCCTCTGGACTTCGCTCTATCCAGCGCTTCCTCGGATTTGCTAATTACTACCGTCAGTTTATCCCCCACTTCTCCACCATCGTGGCTCCCATTGTGGCTCTGACCAAGAAAGATGCGAATCCAAGATCCTGTCCTCCCCAAGCGGAAGAAGCTTTTTCTCGCCTTAAGGCCGCCTTCGCCTGCGCACCAGTCTTGACTAGGCCTGATCCACTGAAGCCATTCTTCCTCGAGGTGGATGCCTCTTCAGTAGGAGCCGGGGCGGTTCTTCTTCAGAAAAATGCTAAAGGAAAAAACATCACTTGCGTTTTTTTCTCTAAAACATTTTCTCCTCCTGAAAAAAATTACGCTATTGGTGACCGAGAATTGCTGGCCATTAAAATGGCACTCGAGGAGTGGAGGCATCTCCTGGAAGGGTCTCTCCACCCGATCACCATCTACACTGACCACAAAAATCTGTCATACCTACAGTCCGCTCAGCGCTTAAATCCTCGCCAGGCCAGGTGGTCATTGTTCTTTGCTCGCTTTAATTTCCAGATACATTTTCGTCCTGCAGACAAGAATGTCAGGGCGGATGCCCTTTCTCGTTCCACTGATGCAACGGAGGCAGAAACCTCTCTCTGACACATCGTTTCCCCTGAGTGTCTGATCTCTGCTGCTCCGGCTTCCCTGGCACCAGTTCCTCCAGGAAAAACCTTTGTCCCTCCATGTCTTCGCCTCCGGACTCTCAAATGGGGTCACTCCTCCCACTTGGCGGGTCACGCTGGAATAAAAAAAATCTACTCAGTTGATTGCCAGACACTATTGGTGGCTTTCCCTTGAAAAATATGTAACTGACTTCGTACGCTCCTGTACTGTCTGCACACGTGATAAAATTCCTCGCCAAAGGCCCGCGGGTCTTCTTTTTCCTCTGCCAGTACCCGAACAGCCTTGGTCACACATAGCGATGGACTTCGTCACTGACCTTCCTGTATCCCATGGCAACACTGTCATTTGGGTGGTCGTTGATCGATTCTCCAAAATGGCCCATTTCGTTCCACTCCCTGGCCTCCCTTCTGCGCCACAATTGGCGAAGCATTTCTTTTTGCACATTTTTCATCTCCATGGACTTCCTACGCATATCATCTCCGATAGAGGCGTTCAATTCGTCTCGAAATTCTGGAGAGCACTCTGCACCCAATTAAATATTAAATTGAATTTTTCCTCCGCCTACCACCCGCAATCTAATGGACAAGTGGAGAGAATAAACCAAATCCTTGGTGACTACCTGCCACATTTTGTCTCCTCCCGCCAAGATGATTGGGTTGACCTGTTACCCTGGGCCGAATTCTCGTACAATTTCAAAGACTCTGAGTCATCCGCCAAGTCTCCATTCTTTGTGGTGTACGGCCGTCACCCACTTCCCCCCCTCCCTATCCCCACTTCATCTGGAGTCCCTGCCGTAGATGATTTGACCCGGGACTTTTCCTCTATTTGGAAGGAGACTCAAAAGTCGCTCTCGCTGGCCTCCTCTCGTATGAAGAAACATGCGGACAAGAAGAGAAGAATTCCTCCTGTCTTTGCCCCTGGTGACAAAGTGTGGCTCTCTGCCAAATATATTCGGTTCCGTGTCCCTAGCTACATGCTGGGTCCACGTTACCTCTGACCATTTAGGGTCAAAAGTCAAATCAACCCTGTCTCTTACAAGCTTCATCTTCCTCCTTCTCTTCGTATTCCTAACTCCTTTCATGTTTCCCTTCTCAAGCCTCTCATTCTTAACCGCTTTTCTCCCAAGGTCACCGTTCCTGCTCCTGTCTCGGGCTCCTCTGACGTCTTCTCGGTTAAAGAAATTCTCGCTTCAAAGATTGTCAGAGGTAAAAAAAAAAATTCTTGTTGATTGGGAGAATTGTGGCCCCGAAGAGAGGTCTTGGGAGCCAGAGGACAATATTCTAGACAAAGAACTCATCTACAGATTCCTTGGTTCCAAGAAGAGGGGGAGACCCAAGGGGGGGGGGGGGTACTGTCACCCCGACCGCTCCGGGTCCTGCTGCTTCCCCGGAGCGTTGCTTCCATGTTCTCGGAGGGGACGCGATCTGAGGTGCGGGACGTGCCCACTCTCGGATCGCGTCCCGTGTCTCTCACCACCATGTCCTCCTCCACTGCCCTCCCGGTGCGCGCGGCCCCGCTCTCTAGGGCGCGCGCGTGCCGTCTCTATGAAATTTAAAGGGCCAGTGCACCACTAATTGGTGCTTGGCCCAATCAGTTCAAAACATATAAAAACCCACTTCCCCTTCCTGTCCTTGCCGGATCTTGTTGCCTTGTGCCCTGAGAAAGCGTTTAGTGTGTCCCAAGCCTGTGTACCTTGACCTTCTGCTGTTGCCCCTGACTACGAACCTCGCTGCCTGCCCTGACCTTCTGCTACGTCTGACCTCGCCTCTGTCTAGTCCTTGTGTACCGCGCCAGTCTCAGCTGCCAGAGAGGTCGAGTCGCTACTGGGGAACACGACCTGGTAGTTACTGCCGCAGCAAGTCCATCCTGCTTTGCGGCGGGCTCTGGTGAACACCAGTAACTGCTTAGAACCGATTCCCCAGTACGGCCCGCGTCATCGCCTCTCTGGTACAGGGGATCCACCTCCAGTGTTTTTACCAGCCGCTAGTCCGGACCCTGACAACAGGTGACCTGTACTGGGGAGTTTATCTTATCTTGCTGTATTTCACCTGGCATTTCATTTTCCTCGGTGAATACAGTGGAGAAGAATTTGTTTAATATATTTGCTTTTTCCTGATCCCCGTTTATAATTTCTTCCTCATAATTTTTTAAGGGGCCCACACTTTCATTTTTGACCTTTTTGCTATTAATATAGTTAAAGAACATTTTGGGGTTAGTTTTACTCTCTTTGGCAATGAGTCTTTCTGTATTTATTTTTGCGGCTTTTATTTGTTTTTTACATATTTAAAATTTTTCTCTATAGCTTTTTAATGCTTCTTCACTGCCGTCCTGTTTTAGTATTTTAAATGCTTTATTTTTGCCATTTATTGCCCCTTTAATGTTTTTATTCATCCATATTGGTTTTCTTTTATTTCTGACCCTTTTATTACCATAAGGTACCGTATTTATCGGGGTATACCACGCACCGGCCTATAACATGCACCCTCATTTTACCAAGGATAATTGGGTAAAAAAAGTTTTTTACCCAAAAATCCTTGGTAAAATGAGGGTGCATGTTTGTGCATGCGTATACCCCGATACACCCCCAGGAAAGGCAGGGGGAGAGAGGCCGTCGCTGCCCGCTTCTCTCCCCCTGCCTTTCCTGGGGTCTAGAGCCCTGCTGCCGCCGCTTCTCTCCCACTGGCTATCTGCGCCGCTGCCCGTTCTCTCCCCCTGACTATCGGTGCCGATAGCCAGAGGGAGAGAAGCGGCGCCGGCAATGGGGCAGCGGCGCCGATAGCCAGGGGGAGAGAAGGGGCAGCGGCACCCATTGCCGATGCCGCTGCCACGTTGCCTCCCCCATCCCCGGTTATATAATAACCTTTTGCCGGGGTCGGGTCCGCGCTGCTTCAGGCCTCCACTGTGCGTCCCATGCGTCATTGCTATGCCCTGCACGGCGCAGCGCAATGACGAGTGACGTCATTGCGTCTCGCAGCGCATAGCAACGACGCAGGGGACGCACACCGGAGGCCTGAAGCAGCGCGGACCCGACCCCGGCAACAGGTAATTATACAACCGGGGAAGGGGGAGGCAACGGGGCATTGGCGCCGGCAATGGGTGCCGCTACCCCTCCTCTCCCCCTGTCTGTCGGCACCGCTGCTCCATTGCCGGCGCCGCTTCTCTCCCTCTGGCTATCGGCGCCGATAGCCAGCGGGAGAGAACGCGCAGCGGCACCGATAGCCAGGGGGAGAGAAGGGCCTGCAGCAGGGCTCTAGACCCCAGGACAGGCAGGGGCAGAGAAGCCGGCAGCAACGGCAGGCCTCTGCACCTGCAAAGCCGCTGCAGTTCATTGATTTAAAGCGCCCGCTTTAAATAATTGAACTGCAGTGGCTTATCGGCGTATAACACGCTGGTAGACTTTAGGCCAAAAATTTTACCCCCAGAGGGCGCCCCCTCTGGTCGGGCTCTGCGCCATTTGGGACAGATAATTGTCTTTAGTTATAGTTAGAAATCTGTTTCCTTTATGAGATTCACAGGTCTCAGACTCCCAGTTTATATCAGGATAGTTAAAGTCCCCCATTATTATCACCTCATTTTGATTTGCTGCCTTGTTTGTTTGCCTCAGTAATTGATCTTCTGCCTCTTCCATTATGTTTTGTGACTTATAACAAACCCCTATCAGATTTTTTTTATTTTTATCTCCATATATTTCTACCCATAATGACTCCACATTATCGTTTCCCTCCCGTATATCCTCCCGCAGTGCGGCCTTCAGACTTGATTTCACATATAGACAAACTCCTCCCCCTTTCCGTTTTGTCCGATCCTTCCTGAATAGACTATAACCCTGTATGTTGACCGCCCAGTCACAGCTATCATCCAACCAAGTCTCTGTTATACCCACTATGTCATAATTTTCCTCAGACATCAACCACTCCAGTTCATCAGTTTTATTGGACAGACTTCTGGCATTAGTTATCATGCAATTCAATGGTTTATGGTTTTTCTTCCTATGAAGCCAATCCATATTAACTATTCTAACCCCCATCTGCTCCACCCCCAGGTACATTACTAAGTCCCCCCAATGCATAGTCTTACATGAGGGAAGGGGACCTGTTTAATTGCAGTTATTTCTATCTAAAAATCTTCCCTCCGTGTGATAGCCTATATGATCTGTAACATATATGTAAATCACTTAATTTTAGCAAAAATGACTCCTTACTTAGTCTTGGCCAAAAGGTTTCTCGCTTCTCTGCAATCTACTGTCCACTACTTGTTGTTAGGTGAAATCTGTCTCTATTATCAGCTAGACCAGGACAAAACACAGGAAGTGTGGGCCGGGCAAAGCTACTGCAATGGGCAGGAGAGGGGGCTGTGTACCTGTAATCTGGGAGCCTGTCTTCTCCACACCGGATCCAAACTGTCCCTAAATGGTAAATCAAGGCTTCCGTCTCATCCCAGCAACAGAGGTCATTGCTTTAGTGGTGTTTTCCAAACAGTGTGCCTCCAGCTGTTACAAAACTACAACTACCAGCATGCTTGGAAAGCCTTTGGCTGCTATATTGCATAGCTCTGATCAGTGATATCGATGCTCTGCTACTACAGTCTGTCTGAAGGAGTCTGCATTAGTGAAGTTGCAATCATGTGGCACAGAGGTACGGGGGGGACTCTAGCTACCATTTCAACTCACCCGTATCCAGTAAACAAATCCCCCCCACCCAACCGCCAACCACCTCCCCCCATTGCCATGTGCAGGTGGTTTCTGATGAGAACACTGAGCTAAACTGCAAATCGAAATTAAGCCAATTGATCACTGTATCTAAATGCTGTGCGGGCATGCTGTGAGTTGTGGTTTTGTAGCAGCTGGAGGCACACTGTTTGGAAAACACTAGCTTAGCGTAACTCTTTCCTTGCTGTGCTGCTGCTGTTTCTTTCTTTCATGATCACACAGACCTTGCACAGCCAGTGCATCCATAACTCTCCACTTACCATACATCATAGTGTACTGTAAAGTATCGGCAAATAGTAAGAAACAGTCCACTGTCGGCACTGCCACTAGGATCAGATAGGAGCCGCACTATTGCCGCACCACAACCACTAATCACGGACCCTTTCTTCGCTGTATTCCCAGTGCTCATCCAGAATTGCAGAGCCAAATACACAAAAGGAGATGCGGAGGCACTTGGATCTTCAGTGGTAAGTTTTATTGAGAAACAGGACATACAACCAATGCCTGGTCGACAAATCGTTTAGCGCACCTGCACTTAAACAATGACCTCTCATTGATTGCCTCCGCATCTCCTTTTGTGTACTGTAAATCCTCCCCCAGCACAGCTTGTTCATTCCAGGACACTTTTTCCAGCACTATGTCACGTCATGGCAGAAAAGGCTTGTGAAGAGGTGACAAGAGAAGTATGGAATAGGAAGTGCAGCTGTGAGTACTGCCTGATATTAAGAGAATGAGAAATATCTGTGCACCATGGAAGCGGTTCTCCAGGGCTCGATAACAGCAGAAACAGCAACACTAATAAAACATGCAAGTTTTTTTTTTTTTTTTTTTACTTTAAAAGCTCTAAATGTATCTTGCCTTATTATGATTGTTATCATGTGTGATACCGGCTGCTTATTCATTGTATCTAAGTCTATTATGTATAATACTGTCTGCCGAGCCTGTGTGGCCAATCCAGTCGTGTGATACTCCAGATAGACATAGTTCCTCATACCCCATCATAAAATGTGCTATCAATTACAGATAAAGGGTTAAACAGATCTTACAGACTCAAAAAGAGAATCTCTTTTTTAAACCCCTGAAGGTTATACATATCAGGACTCACAGGACTCAAATGGGCTGTTTACAGACAGTTTGATACATTCTTTAGGAATGTTTTCGCCTTATTTTGTGTCCACATTCCAGTTTATCAGATATTCCCCTAAACTTCACCTCCCGTTGCACACTTTGTGTACCCAGACTTGTCACCAGGAAACATTTTGTAATTTTGGCTCATCTATCAGACTCCACAGTTCCTCATAAACTAGAATGGATTCCAATGTAAAAATTATTTCATTTGACTGGGTGTATTCTCAGTAACATTGTCGACAGAAAACTTGAGAAGGATCAGTTAAAGGGACAGTACAGGTCTTATGTCTGTGAAGGATCGCACTCCGGCTGCACATGCCGGCGTCGAGCTCTTTGCCCCTGCTGTCCGCTGAGTTGGCATTGCTGAGTCTATCTCAGGGCAACTCCTCTGTGGGTGAGTATCCCATACAATTTTGTACCCTGTCATCGTAGTTATCATGGAATAATGAAGACCTTTGCGCTACCTTCAAGAGATGATTATCAAGTCATATCAAGGATGTCCTCGTTGCCCGGGAATTGCCATCTAACCTGAATGAACTAATACAGTTGGCATCCCAGATTGATATCCGTTTCTCTGAACGACGTGAGGAACTACTCCAAGAAAGGGAGTCTGCACGACCTCGGTGCTTTCCTCGTCTGACACCTTTCTTCCAGCAACCACCGCAACCTTCTACATTGCCTCCCGCAGTGGAGGCTATGCAGGTGAATTGGTCTCACCTGACCCTGCAGGTAAGAACTCACTGACGAAATGAGAATCTATGCCTATACTGCGCCAGTGCAGATCACTTCCTCAAGGATTGTCCTCTGCATACACAGTCACAGGGAAACGCTCGCACCTAGGGTTTGTGGGAGAGGCCTCCCTAGCTGTGAATACCACCTCTCCATGCTTTAATTTGACGGTCCAGCTTTTTCTACACTCCAAAGAGATCATCTCCGTTCTTGCCTTTCTGGACTCTGGCTCAGTGGGAAACTTTATTGATGCCTCTCTAGTACATCTAGGGATCATCTGCCTGTGTCCCACCTGTTAAAGCCTCTGTACATCTCTATGGTCATTAGAGAAAAACTGGACTGTACCGTGCTATATCGCACAGAACCGTTGTCGATGCAGGTTGGACTCTTGTATGAGGAGAACTTGTCCTTCTATGTACTACCTCATTGTACTTCTCCTCTATTCTTGGCCTACCTTCGTTGCAGCTCCATGCCGCACAGCTTGATTGGAAAACTGGAGAAGTTCTTCACTGGGGTCCGCAGTTCAACAACCAATGTATTCATATACGTTTGTCTAAGTTGGAACCTTCATCTTCTTGACCTCTGCCTGGTTTGTCTTCGTTCCTCCAGGACTTTGCTGATGTCTTCAATGAAAAGCAAGCAGAAGTTTTGCCTCCACATCGTCCCTACGATTGCCCTATTGACTTACTGCCCGGCACCACTCCTCCCACTCCCAGAAACTCTGGCCATGTCTAATTACTTCCAGGAGATTCTTCTGAAGGGGTTTATCAGGAAGTCCTCTTCCCCTGCTGTAGCCGGCTTCTTCTTCGTGGAAATAAAATTACAGTAAAGAACCGCTACCCATTTCCTTTAATCTTGGAGTTATTTGATTGTCTGCGAGGTGCCAAGATTTTCTCTAAACTAGACCTTCGTGGGGCGTATAATCCAATTTGTTTAATACTTGTGACGGACATTTTGAATATCTTGTGATGCCATTCAGACCCTCTAATGCTCCAGCAGTCTTCCAGGAGTTCGCCAATGATATCTTCCGTGACCTCCTGTACTCCTGTGTTGTTGTCTATTTGGATGACATACTCATCTACTCGCCCAATGTCCAGTCTCATCGACTCACCTCCGCCAAGTGTAACAGCATCTCCGTGAAAATAATCTCTATGTTAAACTGGAGAAATGTACTTTTGAAAAGACCATCCTCCCTTTTCTAGGCTATATTGTTACCAGTCAAGTTCTTCAAATGGATCCCAACAAGTTATCCGCAGTTCTGGATTGGCCACAACCTACTGGTCTGAAAGCGATTAAGTGCTTCCTCGGCTTTGCCAATTACTACTGGCAATTCATTCCTCACTACTCCACTCTGGTAGAGCCATCGTTTCGCTAACCAACACTGCTAATCCTGAGGTCTGGACTCCTGAGGCTGAAGAAGCGTTCAAACAGTTAACCCCTTAAGGACCAAGCCCATTTTAACCTTAAGGACCAGGCCAATTTTATTTTAGCGTTTTTGTTTTTTCCTCCTCGCCTTCTAAAATTCATAACTCTTTTATATTTCCATCTACAGGCCCATATAAGGGCTTGTATTTTGCACGACCAATTGTACTTTGTAATGAAACATCTAATTTTACCATAAAATGTACGGTGATCCCAAATAATTATTTTTATAGGGAGGAAATTTAAATGAAAACCACAATTTTGCACATTTTGGAGGGTTTCGTTTTCACACTGTACACTTTACGGTAAAAATGACATGTGTTCTTTATTCTGTTGGGTCAATACGATTAAAATGATACCCATGGCTAGATACTTTTATATTTTTGTACCGCTTAAAAAAAATCAAAAACTTTTTGTACAAAATCAGTAATCTAAAATCGCTCTATTTTGACCACCTATAACATTTAAATTTTTCCGTATATAGGGCTCATTTTTTGCACCGTCATCTGTAATTTTTATCGATGGCATATATAAAACTTTTAGATACATTTTTATGATTTTAAAAAAAAAATAAAATGTGACAAAAAAAGCAGCATTTTTGGCCTTTTTTTATTTTTTACTTTTATGCCGTTCACCGTACAGGATCATTAACATTATATTTTGATAGTTTGGACATTTACGCACGCGGCAATACCTAATATGTTTATTTTTAATAATTATGCTTTTTGGGGGTAAAATGGGAAAAACTGACAATTTTCATTTTTTATTGGGGGAGGGGATTTTTCTCTTTTTTTTTTTTTTTACATTTTTCTACTTTTTTTTTAAACACTTTTTATGGACTATCTATAGCAATCATTTGATTGCTAATACTGTTCAGTGCTATGCATAGGGCACAGTGTTATCGGCTATCTTCTGCTCTGGTCTGCTTGATCTCAGGAGAAGGATGGAGGCAGGTGAGGGGACCTCATTACAGATGATTGGATCCCCGCGGCAGCGCTGCGGGTGATCCAATCAATTATTTTAACATGGACACTGCCGCAGATGCCATGATCTGTACTGATCACGCCATCTGAGGGGTTAATGGTGGAAATCCGCTAGCAGCCGGAACCTGCCGTGTATGACGCGAGCACCACTCCAATGCTCTCAGTCATACACGGGACGTAAATGTATGTCCTGGTGCGCTAAGTACCGCCGCACCAGGACGTACATTTACATACGTGGTCGTTAAGGGGTTAAAGTCCGCCTTCGCATCTGCTTTTGTTCTATCTAGACCCGATCCTAGCAAACCATTTATCTTGGAAGTGGATGCTTCTTCAGTTGGAGCAGGTGCAGTGTTAACGCAAAAGTCTACTAAGGGGAAAACTTTAACCTGCGGATTTTTCTCTAAAACCTTCTCCCCAGCGGAAAAAAATGATACCATCGGAGATTGCAAGCTTTTGGCCATTAAGCTGGCTTTAGAAGAATGGCATCACCTCTTGGAAGGCTCTGTACATCCTGTTACTATTTATTAAGACCACAAAAACTTGCTCTATCTTCAGACAGCCCATCGACTCAACCCACGGCCGGCCAGGTGGTCTCTATTTTTCTCCAGATTCGACTTCTACATCCACTTCCATCCTGCGTAAAAGAATTCATGAGCAGACGCTCTTTCCCGGTCTTCTTATGTGCATGACCATGAATCTACCCCGCAGCATATTATTTCTCCTGAACGTCTCATCTCTGCAGCTCCTGCAAGTCTTCAGCATCTTCCTCCCAGAAAGACTTACGTATCACCCTGTAGGAAACTCCGAGTCTTGAAATGGGGACATTCCTCTCTTCTGGCCGGCCATCCCGGTATTTGTAAATCCTTACAGCTCATCTCCGGACAATACTGGTGGCCTACCTTAAAACGGGATGTCTTTGATTGTGTCCGGTCCTGCTCAGTCTGTGCTTGGGACAAGACCCCTCGTTCCAAACCAGCAGGACTTCTTCAGCCCTTGCCAGTTCCAGAGCTTCCCTGGACCAATATTGCCATGGACTTCATTACCGACCTTCCATCTTCCCATGGCAATACAGCCATCTGGGTGGTAGTAGATCAATTTTATAAAGATGGCTAATTTTGTCCTGTTACCCAGACTTCCATCAGCACATCAGCTTACTTAGCTTTTTCTTCAGCATATCTTTCGTTTACATGGACTCCCTTCCCATTTAGTTTCTGACCATGGAGTCCAATTCGTCTCTAAGTTCTGGCGGGCCCTCTGCTCACGTCTTCAATCTAAGCTGGATTTTTCCTCAGTTTACCACCCTCAATCCAATGGACAGGTTGAGAGGGTGAATCAGGTGTTGGGAGTCTATCTACGCCATTTCATTTCTGCACGTCAAGACGAATGGGTAGATCTGCTTCCCTGGGCAGAGTTTTTCTACAATCATTAAGATTCTGATTCCACTGGTACTTCACCCTTCTATGTGGTCTATGGACTTCACCCTCATCCTCCTCACCCCTTATCTTCTTCCTCTGGAGTTCCTGCTGTTGATGTACAAGTGCAGAATTTTTCTTCCATCTGGCAGAAGACACATCACTCTCTTCTACATGCTACTTCTCGCATGAAATTCCAAGTGGACAAGAAAACACGTCCTCCTCCTGAATTTTCTCCTGGTGACAAAGTCTGGTTATCAACTAAATATATCTGTTTCAAGATACCCAGTTATAAACTAGGTCCTCGCTATTTGGGTCCCTATAAGGTCAAGAAAAGACTTAATCCTGTGGCCTATTCCCTCCATCTTCCCTCCTCTCTCCGGATTCCGAATTCCTTCCATGTTTCCCTCTTGAAGCCTGTCATCTACAACCGTTTTTCTCAAAAGGACATCTCACCTTCTCCCATCTCTGGTACCTCAGATGTTTTTGTTGTTAAGGAGATCTTGGACTCCAAATTTGTCAGAGGAAAGCACTTTTTTCTTGTGGATCGGGAAGGATTCGGTGCGGAGGAGAGGTCTTGGGAGCCGCAGGACAACATTCTGGACCAGGACCTTCTCAGGAAATTCCTGAACTGCAAAAGAAGGGGGAGACCAAAAGGGGGGGGTACTGTTAAAGATCGTGCTCCGGTCGCACACGCCAGCCGCGATTGCTTTGCCCCTGCTGTCAGCGGGGGTTGGCCCAGCCTGTCACTTACCATGCTCCTCTGACTCCTCCGCTGCTGCTTTTCAGCTCCGGTGCATGTGTCCCAGTCCCCTAGGGCATGCGAGCCTCGGAGCTCTGAGATTTAAAGGGCCAGTGCGCCCATAATTATGTCACACACCTGACACCTCCCCCTCTTCCCTGCCGGATCTTCAGTGCCGCTAGCCTGAGATTAAGCGTTCCTTATTGCCTGTTTGCCATATCAGTGTATCCAGACCTTCCCGCTATGTTATTAGACTTCGCACCTTTTCCACCTGCCTTGACCTTCTACTACATCTGACTACGCTACTGCCTTATCCTTCGGTACCTCACCTTGCCCAGCTACCTGTGTGGTCGAGCCGTGTCGGGGGTAGCGACATTGGTGTTGCCTGCCGCAGCAAGCCCATCCTGCCTTGCGGCGGGCTCTGGTGAAGACCAACGGCACCTTAGACTCCTTCCCGTGCTCACTTGCACTCTGAGGTGGTCCCGCTGGCTAGTTTAAATATTCATAATACCCCACAGGTGATTCACGACTTTTGCATATGTAATTTTTCCTAAAATGCTTGGTTTCCCAAAAGTTTTACATTTTTAAAAAGGGTAATAGCAGAAAATACCCCCCAAAATTTTAAGCCCAATTTCTCCCGATTCAGAAAACACCCAATATGGGGGTGAAAAGTGCTCTGCTGGTGCACTACAGGTCTCAGAAGAGAAGGAGTCATTTGGCTTTTTGAAAGCAAATTTTGCTCTGGGGGCATGCCGCATTTAGGAAGCCCCTATGGTGCCAGAACAGCAAAAAAAAAAAACACATGGCATACTATTTTGGAAACTAGACCCCTCGGGGAACGTAACAAGGGGTTAAGTGAACCTTTATACCACACAGGTGTTTCACGACTTTTGCATATGTAAAAAAAATTATATATTTTTTTTACCTAAAATGCTTCTTTTCCCAAAAATTTTACATTTTTAAAAAGGGTAAAAGCAGAAAATACCCCCAAAATTTGTAACACAATTTCTCCCGAGCACGGTGATACCCCATATGTGACCCTAAACTGTTGCCTTGAAATACGACAGGGCTCCAAAGTGAGAGCGCCATGCGCATTTGAGGCCTAAATTAGGGATTTGCATAGGGTGGACATAGGGGTATTCTACGCCAGTGATTCCCAAACAGGGTGCCTCCAGCTGTTGTAAAACTCCCAGCATGCCTGGACAGTCATTGGCTGTCTGGTAATACTGGGAGTAGTTGTTTTGCAACAGCTGGATGCTCTGTTTTGGAAACAGTGGCGTACCAGACGTTTTTAATTTTTATTGGGGAGGGGAGGGGGGCTGTGTAAGGGTATGTGTATATGTAGTGTTTTTTACTTTTCATTTTATTTTGTGTTAGTGTAGTGTAGTCGCACGGGCGGGGGATTACAGTCGCACGGGCAGGGGATTACAGTAGTTTCTCGCTGGCAGTTTGAGCTGCGGCAGAAAATTTGCCGCAGCTCAAACTTGCAGCCGGATACTTACTGTAAACCTCCGCCCATGCTAGTGTACCCTGTACATTCACATTGGGGTGGGGGGGGGGGGGGGACATACAGGTGTTGCAAAACTACAACTCCAAGCATGCGCTGACAGACTGTACTTGCTGAGAGTTTTAGTTTTGCGACTGCTGTAGGCACACTGGTTGTGTATCACTGAGTTTGTGACCTAACTCAGTGTTTCACAACCAGTGTGCTTCCAGCTGTTCCAAAACTACAACTCCCAGTATGTACGGTGCATGCTGGTAGTTGTAGTTTGTAGTCATGAAACACTGAGTTAGGTAAAAAAAAAAAACTCTGAGTTTCACAACCAGTGTGCCTTCAGCTGTTGCAAAACTACAACTCTCAGCAGTCACCGACAGCCAACGGGCATGCTGGGAGTTGTAGTTATGCAACCAGCAGATGCACCACTACAACTCCCAGCATGCACTTTAGCTGTTTGTGCAAGCTGGGAGTTGTAGTTATACAACAGCTGAAGGTACACTTTTCCATAGAAAAAATATGCCTCCAGCTGTTGCAAAACTATAAGTCCCAGCATGCCTATAAGGGAATGCTGGGAGCTGTGGTGGTCTGCCTCCTGCTGTTGCATAACTACAGCTCCCAGCATGCCCTTTTTGCATGCTGGGAGCTGTTGCTAAGCAACAGCAGGAGGCTGTCACTCAGCTCCAACTGCTGATCCACCCGCTGCAGGTCAGTCCCTCGCCGCCGCCGCTCCTGGGGCCCCGATCCCAACATTGACACCAGGGATCGGGGTCCCCAGCTGCCGGGGTCCTCTTCCCGCACCAGATCACGTTCTCCGGAAGAGGGGCGGAGCGGGTTGCGGGAGTGACACCCGCAGCAGGTGCCCTGATTGGTCGGCCGGTAAACCGGCCGACGAATCAGGGCGATCATGAGGTGGCACCAGTGCCACCTCACCCCTGCTGGCTATGGCTGTTTGGGGCAGTCAGAGACTTGACAGGATTTGACAGGACGTACTCAAACGTCCTGAGTTCTTAAGGACTCGGAAAAGGGGCCGTTTGAGTTCGTCCTGCGTCCTTAAGGGTTAAACACAGCAGGTTTTTTCCTTGAGGTTGCAGAAAATGTTTATCTTTTTATTTTTAATTTTTTTTGCATGACCAATTGTACTTTGCAATAACACCTTTTCATTTTTCCATAAAATGTATGGCTTAACTTTAGGGGGGGGGGTTTGCTTTTAGGGGGCGTTCACACATACAGGATCCTGCGCAGTTTTGATGCACAGGCTTTGTAACTGCCGATTAGAAGCTGTGCTCAGTCCATTTAGTTTACATTGAAATACAGATGCTTGTTGCCAGATACAGCATCTACTGTCCACTACTTGTTGTTAGGTAAATTCTGTCTCTATTATCAGCTAGACCAGGACAAAACCCAGGAAGTGTGGGCCGGGCAAAGCTACTGCAAAGGGCAGGAGTGGGGGCTGTGTACCTGTAATCTGGGAGCCTGTCTTCTCCACACAGGATCCACACTGTCCCTGAATGGTAAATCAAGGCTTCCAGCTCATCCCAACAACAGAGGTCATTGCTTAGTGAGGTGTTTTCCAAACAGTGTGCATCTATCTGTTGCAAAACTACAACTACCAGCATGCTTGGAAAGCCTTTGGCTGCCCAGGCATGCTGGCAGTAGTTGTTCTGCAACAGCTGGAGGCACACTGTTTGGAAAACACTAGCTTAGCGTAACTCTTTCCTTGCCGTGCTGCTGCTGTTTCTTTCCTTCATGATCATACAGACCTTGCACAGCCAGTGCATCAGTAAACCCTCCCACTTACCATCCATCATAGTGTACTGTAAATCATTCGCCAGCACAGCTTGTTCATTCCAGGACACTTTTTCCACCACTATTTCATGTCATGGCAGAGAAGGCTTGTGAAGAGGTACAAGAGAAGTATGGAAAATGAAGTCCAGGTGTGAGTACTGCCTGATATTAAGAAAATGAGAAATATCTGTGCACCATGGAAGCGGTTCTCCGGGGCTCGATAACAGCAGAAACAGTAACACTAATAAAACATGCAAGTTTAAAAAAACAACAACTTTTAAAGCTTTAAATGTATCTTGCCTTATTATGATTGTGATCACGTGTGATACCGGCTGCTTATTCACTGTATCTAAGCCTATTATGTATATTATGTATAATACTGTCTGCCGAGCCTGTGTGGCCAATCCAGTCACGTGTGATACTCCAGATAGACATAGTGCCTCATTCCCCATCATAAAATGTGCTATCAATTACAGATAAAGGGTTAAACAGATCTTAGGACACAAAAAGAGAATCTTTTTTAAAACCCCTGAAGGTTATACATATCAGGACTCACAGGACTCAAATGGACTGTTTACAGACAGTTTGATACATTCTTTAGGAATGTTTTCGCCTTATTTTGTGTCCACATTCCAGTTTATCAGATATTCCCCTAAACTTCACCTCCCGTTGCACAATTTGTGTACCCAGACTTGTCACCAGGAAACATTTTGTAATTTTGGCTCATCTATCAGACTCCACGGTTCCTCATAGACTGGGTGTATTCTCAGTAACATTGTCGATAGAAAACTTGAGTAGGATCAGTTAAAGGGACAGTACGGGTCTTATGTCCATTTGCTATGTTTCTCTGTTAATGAAAGCCCCACTAATGGAAGGTCCTGATAAGGTTTATTTTCAGTGACAAAATTCTTTAATGTGAACTCAGCCTTACACTCCTATGAGCCACTCCTCTTATATCACCCCCTATGCTTGTGCCAACATAAGTTAGTGCCCCTTAAACACAGCAGGTTTTGTCCTTGAGGTTGCAGAAATTTTTTTATCTTTTTTTTTTTTTTGCATGACCAATTGTACTTTGCAATGACACCTTTTCATTTTACCATAAAATGTACGGCGTAACTTTAGGGGGGTTTTGCTTTTACACAGATTTACAAGTGGGTCAAAAACAATAAAACGGTACTCATGTTTACATGCTTTACTAATATTGTTCTGCTTATGAAAAATAAAAGAAACAAAATAAGTATGCGTATGCTGACGCCTATAACTTTTATTTTTCCATATACGGATCTGTAGTATTGCGTAAATGTGACTTTTTGATGAGTTTTAATTCTCTTTTCTTTAATCTTTTCTGGGATGTCATGTGACTAAAAAGGTGCAATATTAGACTGTGGCATTGTTTTACGTTTACACCATTCACTGTGCGTGATCACTAACATTATATTTTAATAGTTTTGAAAATTCCGTATGCAGCGATAATTAATATTTGTTTATTTTTCTTTTTTTTTTATGGGAAAAGGGGGAGTTTAAACTTGTATTAGTAGAGTTGCCTTTATATAGATATAGCTCTCTCTCTCTCTCTCTCTCTCTCTCTCTCTATATATATATATATATATACTTACAGTGGGGATCAAAAGTTTGGGCACCCCAGGTAAAAATGTGTATTAATGTGCATAAAGAAGCCAAGGAAAGATGGACAAATCTCCAAAAGGCATCGCATTACAGATTAGACATTCTTATAATATGTCAACAAAAGATAGATTTTATTTCCATCATTTACACTTTCAAAATAACAGAAAACAAAAAAATGGTGTCTGCAAAAGTTTGGGCACCCTGCAGAATTTATAGCATGCACTTCCCCCTTTGCAAAGCTGAGACCTGCCAGTGTCATGGATTGTTCTCAATAATCATCTGGGAAGACAAGGTGATGTCAATCTCAAAGGTTTTAAATGCCCAGACTCATCTGACCTTGCCCCAACAATCAGCACCATGGATTCTTCTAAGCAGGTGTCTAGAAATCTGAAACTGAAAATAGTTGACGCTTACAAAGCTGGAGAAGGCTACAAGAAGATAGCAAAACATTTTCAGATGTCAATATCCTCTGTTCGGAATGTAATTAAGAAATGTCAGTCATCAGGAACAGTGGAAGTTAAAGCAAGATCTGGAAGACCAAGAAAAATATCAGACAGAACAGCTCGCTGGATTGTGAAAAAAACAATTCAAAACCCACGTTTGACTGCACAATCCCTCCAGAAAGATCTGGCAGACACTGGAGTTGTAGTACACTATTCGGCTATAAAGAGATACTTGTACAAATATGGTCTTCATGGAAGAGTCATCAGAAGAAAACCACTTCTACGTCCTCACCACAAAAATCAGTGTTTGAGCTTTGCAAATGAACACAAAGACAAGCCTGATGCATTTTGGAAACAAGTTCTGTGGACCGATGAGGTTTAAATTGAACTTTTTGTCCGAAATGAGCAAAGGTACGTTTGGAGAAGAAGGGGAACAGAATTCAATGAAAATAATCTCTGTCCAACTGTTAAGCATGGGGGTGGATCAATCATGAACTTTTTGTCCGAAATGAGCAAAGGAACGTTTGGAGAAGAAGGGGAACAGAATTCAATGAAAATAATCTCTGTCCAACTGTTAAGCATGGGGGTGTATCAATCATGCTTTGGGGTTGTATTGCAGCCAGTGGCACAGGGAACATCTCACGAGTAGAAGGAAAAATGGATTCAATAAAATTTCAGCAAATTTTGGATGCTAACTTGATGCCATCTGTGAAAAAGCTGAAGTTAAAGAGAGGATGGCTTCTACAAATTGATAATGATCCTAAACACACCTCAAAATCCACGGGGGATTACATCAAGAGGCGTAAACTGAAGGTTTTGCCATGACCTTTACAATCTCCTGACCTCAACATAATTGAAAATCTATGGATAGACCTTAAAAGAGCAGTACGTAACAGACAGCCCAGAAATCTCAAAGAACGGGAAGACTTTTGTAAGGAAGAATGGGCAAAGATACCTCAAACAAGAATTGAAAGACTCTTGGCTGGCTACAAAAAGCGTTTACAAGCTGTGATACTTGCCAAAAGGGGGCAGTACAAGATATTAACTCTGCAGGGTGCCCAAACTTTTGCAGACGCCATTTTTTTGTTTTCTTTTGTTTAGAAAGTGTAAATGATGGAAATAAAATCTAACTTTTGTTGAAATATTTTAAGAATGTCTAATCTGTAATTTGATGCCTTCTGGAGATTTTCCCATCTTTCCTTGGCTTCTTTATGCACATTAATACAAATTTTTAACTGGGGTGCCCAAACTTTTGATCCTCACTGTATATATATATATATATATATATTTATTTATTCTTTTTTTTTTTTTTTAAACACTTTTTAAGTCCCTATAGGGGACTATTACATGCAGTCATTATATTGCATAGCTCTGATCAGTGATATCGATGCTCTGCTACTATAGTCTGTCTGAAGGAGTCTGCATTAGTTAAGTTGCGATAATGTGGCACAGAGTTACGGGGGGGGGGGGGGGGGGGGACCATTTCAACTCACCTGTATCCAGTAAACAAATCCCCCCCACCCAACCACTAAACCACCTCCCCCCATTGCCATGTGCAGGTGGTTTGTGATGAGAACACTGAGCTAAACTGCAAATCTAAATTAAGTCCATTGATCACTGTATCTAAATGCTGTGCGGGCATGCTGGAAGTTGTAGTTTTGCAACAGCTGGAGACACACTGAAAACACTGCTCTAGGGGTTATCCAAAATAAAAAGCAAACAAACAACAGCTGCCCCCTTTTTAAAAAATAGCACCGCTTTTGCCCTCTGGTTGTAATACCACACACAACCTGAGGACAGGAGTGGTGCTGTTTTGGGGAAAAAAACATCTTTTTTTTTTTTTCCTCAATAGTCCTGGATAACCCCTTTAAGATGTAAGGATGAATTCATGACCTTGACGGTCTCTGACTTTGCATCCAGATAAATCTCCCCTATAAGCAGAAGAGAATTACATGGGACTGTAATTCATGTTCCTGGTTTATGTCTTGTCAATGTCCAGGACGTTTTATGTCTCCTCTGGAATGAGAATTACCGATTTAATCATTGATTGAAAGTAATGATGATATTGGAAAAGCAGGCGAAGATGAGACTTCGGGGGCTGTCATAGGTCGGCGGCTGTCAATGAGAGGAGCTGAATGGATTCCTGTTCGTATATGTAAAGGGGAGGAGGGGTGCGCGGAATTACCTTTTATCTCATCAAGGTTACAATATTTTTCCCACAATAAGGTCCTATGTTCAGTTTTTCATTATTTTTTTTCTATCAATGCATCTATGGCACACGTTAGTGCAGTGTTTTTCAAACAGCGTGCCTCCAGCTGTTGCAAAACTACAACTTCCAGCATGCCCGGACAGCCGTTGGCTGTCCGGGCATGCTGGGAGTTGTAGTTTTGCAACAGCTGGAGGCACACTGTTTGGAAAACACCGCATTGGTGCAAAATTACAGACACTTAAAAACAGGATCGATAGAGATTCATAAGGTTTTATTCGTTGGCCACTGTTCTCACCTATGAGCTGCCGCTCGTCTCCTTCTTCTACTACTAGCCTTTCGATAATTTCCCTGCACACAGAGGGATATATATGAAGCTGTCTAAAAAGAAGTGCTGTCTCTGTTGCCCATAGCAACCAAGCCCAGCAGAGCTTTCTTTTTTCTATTCTGTTCAGTGACTGGTTGCCATGGGCAACAGAGACAGTCTATTTGATATATTTTTAGCCAGCTTCATAAATCTGCCCCATAGTTCATAAGAAATCAGTTGTTCAGCGCCCACACTACACAGATTATAGCAGTTGGCTCCATGCTCCGCGTAGTGGTGGCGCCGCATTACTGCAGCCTCAGTTGCTCTTCACTTTAAAGGAAAACGGTCACCCATTCATCCACACTAAACCCAATACACCGGGTTATAGTGTGGGTGAACAGAAGACCGATGCGGGGTCGCTGACTGCAGTCCGGCGCCCAGTCCCTCTTCTGTCTTCAATGAACTGCGCGCTGGAGGCGGGCCCACCAGCTGGATTTGAATATTCATGGTCATTTGTCACATGAGCGTTTGTGCCTACTGAGTGCTCACATGACCAGCGACCATGAATATTCAAATCTAGCCGGCGGGCCCGCCTCCAGCGCGCAATTCCCCGAAGACAGAAGAGGACCTTCAGAGGGACGGGGCGCCAGACTGCAGGTACCTATATGAGTCAGCGACCCCGCATCGGTCTCCCGTTCACCCGCACTATAATCCGGTGTATTGGATTTAGTGTGGGTGAACGGGAAGTCTGTTTTCCTTTATTGGCAAAAGAAAAGAAGGTCCAGCGCTAGGTGCAGCAAAATTCAGGTTATTTATTGTAGGGTCATAAGGTACAAACAATGCATCAAGACAGGCAGCCGACGCGTTTTGGACCATTACAGGTCCTTAGTCTTGCCATGACTAAGGACCTGTAATGGTCCGAAACGCGTCGGCTGCCTGTCTTGATGCATTGTTTGTACCTTATGATCCTACAATAAATACCTGAATTTTGCTGCACCTACTGCTGGACCTTCCCTTCTTTTGCTATTGATCCAGTCCGGGGAGGCTGCCGGCTTGTCCGTGCGCGGGTGTTTGAGGCAACGAGGAAGTGAGCTGTCTACACACAGTTTTCTTTTATTAGGAGCTGAGGCCGCAGTAGTGCAGCGCATGCCGCTACATGGAAAATGGATCCACCTGCTATACTCTGTGCAATGAGGGCGCTGAAGAGCAGATTGGTGGGGGTGCCAGGTGTCGGCAACCCACCGATCAACTATCGAGGCCTATCCTTTTCAAAGGTCATTAATAGTATATTCCTGGAAAACAGGGTTATGCGCCATTTACATTTTTTTTTTGAAAGGCCCCTAAAAGCACCAAATTAAAACATGTTACTGACCACCCCGTTCTGCCTCCAGTCGGCCCTCAGGTTTTGCTGTAGGAGCGGAGGTCACGTGACCGCACAGTCAGTCAGTGGCCTCTGCAGTCACGTTTTGTACTCCGTCACTGAGTGGTAATGCCACTGATTAGTTGGGGCGATCACATGACCTCTGCTCCTGTAGCAAGACTGGACTGCGACTGGAGGCAGAATGGAGGATCAGGGCAGGAGATAAGTAACAGTTTATTATTTTAATGCATTTGGGGCCTTTCAAAATTTATTTCTTTAAGGTTTGTTTTAAAGGAGATTGTATTACCTACTTTTTTTTTTTTTTTTTTTTTTTAATTAGTTAAAACCACATAGTGATACGTATTAATTTCCTCTTTTATTTTTCCAGGTAAAGTGCATCTATATTCAGGTTAGTGCAGGCGATGCTGCTGCCAGTTTCCCTTTAGGGGAATGTGTCATCAGAAAATTACCTAAGTTTTCATGTGAAGCATATTTTCTAAGAATTTTGGGTGATTTTTCAATGTTACTACCATAATAAAAATCCTGTAATCCTGAAGGTTTTTTTTTTTAGACCACTAAGAATAATATAAATTTTTTTTTATCAAAACGTGTCCCCCATCCACCACGCGGAGGTGGCCTCATTTTGGATGGGACCCTAACACTCATTTCACTCACCTCTGCTGGGCACATGGCCTCTGACTGGGTGACATGCTGGACATCAATTTATAAAACCTCCTGTGAACAGGGAGGGGTGCACAGCTACAGAGGGTGCCACTCCCCCTAAATGGCACAGCAAAAAGAAAAAAAAATAGCCAGCACAACTACCTAATACACTGGTGTATGCTGCTGTGGCAAATACAGAGTATACAAAAAAGAAGGTTGCAGCAACACTCTTGGTCAAAAAATTGAGACTTCCTGTTCTGTACAGATCACTTTCCAGCAGTCTCCGCCTTATTATCACAAAGAGGATTACAATAAACAGTGTGACTAGTGTATTGATCATGTCATTCACAATAGGTGATGGTCACAGCTCCCTTCCTCCACCTCCCTGCACAATGACCTCTGCACATGCGTAGAAAACTCTTCTATAGATATCAATGAGTCTGATCTGGCTTCATCATGTTTCATACGTTCCATGTGGCTAATGTGAAGCATCTCTCAAAACAATGATAAAAGTACCTCAAGCAAAAGGGCAACCCCATATATGAAGTATAGAAAATAGAATTAAACATTTTTAGAAAGTCAAATTTTCTAATTTTTTTAATTATATTTTCTCTACTGAAAATACAGTACAGAAAATAGCTGCTCTTAACATTGTTTGGAGAGATGCTTTACACCAGCCACATGGACCGTATTTCTCAGAATGCTAGAGACCGCCTCCATTGCACAAAATGCTAGAGACCACCTCCATTGCTCAAAAGGCTATAGACTGCCTCCTTTGCTCAGAAGGCTAGAGACCGCCTCCATTGCTCAGAAGGCTAGAATTTGCCTCCACTGACCAGAAGGCTAAAGATTGCCACAATTGCTCAGAAGGCTAGAGACCGCCTCCATTGCTCAGAAGGCTAGAATTTGCCTCCACTGACCAGAAGGCTAAAGATTGCCACAATTGCTCAGAAGGCTAGAGACCGCCTCCGTTGCTCAGAAGGCTAGAGATTGCCTCCATTGCTCAGAAGGCTAAAGACTGCCTACATTTCTCAGAAGGTTAGAGACTGCCTCCATTTCTCAGAAGGCTAGAGACCAACTCCACTGTTCAGAAGGCTAGAGACCTCCTCCACTGCTCAGAAAATGAAATTTGCATATAAGGAAAAATACAGATTGCTCAGGATTGGCTGAACAATTTTTTTCCAGGTAAAATGCATTTTAATCATTATAATCCGCCCTATCAACTTGAATATTCAGGTTAGTGGGGGTAATGCTGCTGTCAGTTTCCCATTAAGGTTAGGGTCACACATTGCATATACGCAGCATATTGCACGCTGCACAAAAAGCGCTGCAGCCCTGTGTGTGCAGTGAAGTTTGGAGGCGGGGCCAGCACGCCAATGTGTGCGCCTCCAAACCTCACTGTGCACACAGGGCTGCTGCAGGAAAGCCCTCTGGCTCTGCTTGTAGGAGAATATGCTGCGTATTTCCTGCTGCACAGTGGATTTTGCGCAGCGTGAAATACGCTGCATATACGCAATTTGTGACCGCGGGTATAATGGATCATGCGTTGGTGCAGGAAATCGTTGCAGCTGCTAATTGGATAGGAGGGCTTGTGGTGCTACTTCACCAAACTCAGTAGCCATGCACAACAGGAACCAGCTACCACTTTTAGTTGGCCATACACAAAAGATTGCAAGTTAGGACAACTGCTATTTCTCCTTATCCCCCATAAACATGAATGCCCGACTTATGTGAACATTTATAATTTCTCATTGGGTGAGGATAGAAATACAGGGAGACAGCACTAATAATGGCTTATTTCCCAGTATACAGAAAAAATGGACAAGCCGAAATCCAACATGACCGATCTTTCTCTCACCCCTACATTTCCTTTCGGGGAAAAATTTGGAAGCCCCCACAAACATAAGATGGTATGCCAGTGGAAATCAGCAGCTTAGGCTGACACTTACTAATATGTATGGTCAGATTTCGACTCCGACCCTTTGTTTAGTCCAGGCTAAATTCAGTCTTAGCAATTCTGTCCCAAATCCTGACTGCAACACAGCACAAGAAACAAAAACAATCAGCTATATTCTCAGGTTTTGTATGATCTTTGTTAAGGTCTTTCTCTTATGTATAAAACCCATACTAGACCATTGTCTCTACTCCACATAGAACTTGGCATTAAAGGGGTACTCTCGTGTAAAACTTTTTTTTTTTTTTTTCAACTGGTGCCAGAAAGTTAAAAAGATTTGTAAATTACTTCTGTTAAAAAATCTTAATCCTTCCAATACATTTTATGGGATGAATACTACAGAGGAAATGCTTTTCTTTCACGTCACGACCACAGTGCTCTCTGCTGACCTCTGTTGTCCATTTGAGGAACTGTCCAGAGCAGCATATGTTTGCTATGGGGATTTTCTCCTGCTCTGGACAGTTCCAAAAATGGACAGCAGAGATCAGCAGAGAGCACTGTGGTCGTGACATCAGAGAAGTCCATATAGCCGTATATAGCCCCTAAAAAGTACTGGAAGTAATTTACAAATCTATTTCACTTCCTGGCACCAGTTAATTAAAAAAAAAAGTTTTCCATGGGAGTACCCCTTTAAGAAACTCCAGTGGAGAACCCCAGGACCACCCATGAACCTATTCTCCACGTCTCTCATTACTGCCCCCTTCTGATTCTACAATCCATGAACTCAGGTAGAACTTGTAAGGCAACATCCTACCCTAACTGTAGGGGGGAGTATTTTGGTAAATTAAATTCTCCTTGTATTGTACCAACAACACACAGGAAAAGGAAGATACGGGCAACTAGAAGATCACAGGAAGAGGTAGATACATGCACCTAGAAGATCACAGGAAGAGATAGATACAGGCAACTAGAAGATCACAGGAAGAGGTAAATACAGGCAACTAGAAGATCACAGGAAGAGGTAGATACATGCAACTAGAAGATCACAGGAAGAGGTAGATACAGGCAACTGGAAGATCACAGGAAGAGGTAGATACAGGCAACTAGAAGATCACAGGAAGAGGTAAATACAGGCAACTAGAAGATCACAGGAAGAGGTAGATACATGCAACTAGAAGATCACAGGAAGAGGTAGATACAGGCAACTGGAAGATCACAGGAAGAGGTAGATACAGGCAACTAGAAGATCACAGGAAGAGGTAGATACATGCAACTAGAAGATCACAGGAAGAGGTAGATACAGGCAACTAGAAGATCACAGGAAGAGGTAGATACAGGCAACTAGAAGATCACAGGAAGAGATAGATACATGCAACTAGAAGATCACAGGAAGAGGTAGATACAGGTAACTAGAAGATCACAGGAAGAGGTAGATACAGGTAACTAGAAGATTACAGGAAGAGGTAGATACAGGCAATTAGAAGATCACAGGAAGAGGTAGATACAGGCAACGAGAAGATCACAGGAAGAGGTAGATACAGGCAACTAGAAGATCACAGGAAGAGGTAGATACAGGCAATTAGAAGATCACAGGAAGAGGTAGATACAGGCAACGAGAAGATCACAGGAAGAGGTAGATACAGGCAACTAGAAGATTACAGGAAGAGGTAGATACAGGTAATTAGAAGATCACAGGAAGAGGTAGATACAGGCAACGAGAAGATCACAGGAAGAGGTAGATACAAGCAACGAGAAGATCACAGGAAGAGGTAGATACATTCAACTAGAAGATCACAGGAAGAGGTAGATACATTCAACTAGAAGATCACAGGAAGAGGTAGATACATGCAAATAGAAGATTACAGAATTTGGTAGATATGTGAAACCAGAAGATCACAGAAAGAGGTAGATACATACAATTGGAAAGGCGCAGGAAATGGTAGATATGCGCAACCGGAAGATCATAGGAAGAGGTAGATACAAGCAACTGGAAGATCACAGGAAATGATAAATACGTGCAACAAGAAGATCACAGAAAATGGTTCACGCAACAATTTTTGATAGGCTGCTTAGAGGTACAGTAACATCCTGGTATCAGACTGTGTTCATGACTGTTACGCCGAGCGCTCCGGGTCCCCGCTCCTCCCCGGAGCGCTCGCTACACTCCTCTCACTGCAGCGCTCCGGGCTCGGGGCGCTGCGATACCGCCTCTGGCCGGGATGCGATTCGCGATGCGGGTAGCGCCCGCTCGCGATGCGCACCCCGGCTCCCGTACCTGACTCGCTCTCCGTCAGTTCTGTCCCGGCGCGCGCGGCCCCGCTCCCTAGGGCGCGCGCGCGCCGGGTCTCTGCGATTTAAAGGGCCACTGCGCCGCTGATTGGCGCAGTGGTTCCAATTAGTGTTTACACCTGTGCACTTCCCTATATCACCTCACTTCCCCTTCACTCCCTCGCCGGATCTTGTTGCCTTAGTGCCAGTGAAAGCGTTTCCTTGTGTGTTCCTAGCCTGTGTTCCAGACCTCCTGCCGTTGCCCCTGACTACGATCCTTGCTGCCTGCCCCGACCTTCTGCTACGTCCGACCTTGCTTCTGTCTACTCCCTTGTACCGCGCCTATCTTCAGCAGCCAGAGAGGTTGAGCCGTTGCTAGGGGATACGACCTGGTCACTACCGCCGCAGCAAGACCATCCCGCTTTGCGGCGGGCTCTGGTGAAAACCAGTAGTGACTTAGAACCGATCCTCTAGCACGGTCTACGCCAATCCCTCTCTGGCACAGAGGATCCACTACCTGCCAGCCGGCATCGTGACAGTAGATCCGGCCATGGATCCCGCTGAAGTTCCTCTGCCAGTTGTCGCTGACCTCACCACGGTGGTCGCCCAGCAGTCACAACAGATTGCGCAACAAGGCCAACAGCTGTCTCAACTGACTGTTATGCTACAACAGTTACTACCACAGCTCCAGCAACCATCTCCTCCGCCAGCTCCTGTACCTCCTCCGCAGCGAGTGGCCGCTTCTGGACTACGACTATCCTTGCCGGATAAATTTGATGGGGACTCTAAGCTTTGCCGTGGCTTCCTTTCCCAATGTTCATTACACTTGGAGATGATGTCGGACCAGTTCCCCACTGAAAGGTCTAAGGTGGCTTTCGTAGTCAGCCTGCTGTCTGGAAAAGCCCTGGCTTGGGCCACACCGCTCTGGGACCGCAATGACCCCGTCACTGCCTCTGTACACTCCTTCTTCTCGGAAATTCGAAGTGTCTTTGAGGAACCTGCCCGAGCCTCTTCTGCTGAGACTGCCCTGTTGAACCTGGTCCAGGGTAATTCTTCCGTTGGCGAGTATGCCGTACAATTCCGTACTCTTGCTTCTGAATTATCCTGGAACAATGAGGCCCTCTGCGCGACCTTTAAAAAAGGCCTATCCAGCAACATTAAAGATGTTCTGGCCGCACGAGAAATGCCTGCTAATCTTCATGAACTTATTCACCTAGCCACTCGCATTGACATGCGTTTTTCCGAAAGGCGTCAGGAGCTCCGCCAAGATATGGACTCTGTTCGCACGAGGCGTTTCTTCTCCTCGGCTCCTCTCTCCTCTGGTTCCCTGCAATCTGTTCCTGTGCCTCCCGCCGTGGAGGCTATGCAGGTCGACCGGTCTCGCCTGACATCTCAAGAGAGGACACGACGCCGCATGGAGAACCTTTGCCTGTACTGTGCTAGTACCGAACACTTCCTGAGGGATTGTCCTATCCGCCCTCCCCGCCTGGAAAGACGTACCCTGACTCCGCACAAAGGTGAGACGATCCTTGATGTCCACTCTGCTTCTCCACGTCTTACTGTGCCTGTGCGGATGTCTGCCTCTGCCTTCTCCTTCTCTTCTGTGGCCTTCTTAGACTCTGGATCTGCAGGAAATTTTATTTTGGCCTCTCTCGTCAACAGGTTCAACATCCCAGTGACCAGTCTCACCAGACCCCTTTACATCAATTGTATAAACAATGAAAGATTGGACTGTTCCATACGTTTCCGCACGGAGCCCCTTCTAATGAGCATCGGATCTCATCACGAGAGGATTGAACTTTTGGTCCTCCCCAATTGCACCTCGGAAATTCTCCTTGGACTTCCCTGGCTTCAACTTCATTCCCCAACCCTGGATTGGTCCACTGGGGAGATCAAGAGTTGGGGGCCCTCTTGTTCCAAGGACTGTCTAAAACCGGTTCCCAGTAACCCTTGCCGTAACTCTGTGCTTCCTCCAGTAACCGGTCTCCCTAAGGCCTATATGGACTTCGCGGATGTTTTCTGCAAAAAACAAGCGGAGACTCTACCTCCTCACAGGCCTTATGACTGTCCTATCGACCTCCTCCCGGGCACTACTCCACCCCGGGGCAGAATTTATCCTCTCTCTGCCCCAGAGACTCTTGCCATGTCTGAATACGTCCAGGAGAATCTAAAAAAGGGCTTTATCCGTAAATCCTCCTCTCCTGCCGGAGCCGGATTTTTCTTTGTGTCCAAAAAAGATGGCTCTCTACGTCCTTGCATTGACTACCGCGGACTTAATAAAATCACGGTTAAGAACCGCTACCCCTTACCCCTCATCTCTGAACTCTTTGATCGCCTCCAAGGTGCCCACATCTTTACTAAATTGGACTTAAGAGGCGCCTATAACCTCATCCGCATCAGAGAGGGGGATGAGTGGAAAACAGCATTTAACACCAGAGATGGACACTTTGAGTATCTGGTCATGCCCTTTGGCCTGTGCAACGCCCCTGCTGTCTTCCAAGACTTTGTTAATGAAATTTTTCGTGATCTGTTATACTCCTGTGTTGTTGTATATCTTGATGATATCCTAATTTTTTCGGCCAATCTAGAAGAACACCGCCAGCATGTCCGTACGGTTCTTCAGAGACTTCGTGACAATCAACTCTATGCTAAAATTGAAAAATGTCTGTTTGAATGCCAATCTCTTCCTTTTCTAGGATACTTGGTCTCTGGCCAGGGACTACAAATGGATCCAGATAAACTCTCTGCCGTCTTAGATTGGCCACGCCCCTCCGGACTCCGTGCCATCCAACGTTTTTTGGGGTTCGCCAATTATTACAGGCAATTTATTCCACATTTTTCTACCATTGTGGCTCCTATTGTGGCTTTAACCAAAAAAAATGCCGATCCCAAGTCTTGGCCTCCTCAAGCGGAAGACGCCTTTAAACGACTCAAGTCCGCCTTCTCTTCGGCTCCCGTGCTCTCCAGACCTGACCCATCTAAACCCTTCCTATTGGAGGTTGATGCCTCCTCAGTGGGAGCTGGAGCTGTCCTTCTACAAAAAAACTCTTCCGGGCATGCTGTTACTTGTGGGTTTTTTTCTAGGACCTTCTCTCCGGCGGAGAGGAACTACTCCATCGGGGATCGAGAGCTTCTAGCCATTAAATTAGCACTTGAGGAATGGAGGCATCTGCTGGAGGGATCAAGATTTCCAGTTATTATTTACACCGATCACAAGAACCTCTCATACCTCGAGTCTGCCCAACGGCTGAATCCTCGTCAGGCCAGGTGGTCTCTGTTCTTTGCCCGATTTAATTTTGAAATTCACTTTCGGCCTGCTGATAAGAACATTAGGGCCGATGCTCTCTCTCGTTCCTCAGATGCTTCTGAAATTGAACTCTCTCCTCAACACATCATTCCTCCTGACTGCCTGATTTCCACTTCTCCAGCCTCCATCAGGCAAACTCCACCAGGAAAGACCTTTGTTTCTCCACGCCAACGCCTCGGAATCCTCAAATGGGGTCACTCCTCCCATCTCGCAGGTCATGCGGGCATCAAGAAATCTGTGCAACTCATCTCTCGCTTCTATTGGTGGCCGACTCTAGAGACTGATGTGGTGGACTTTGTGCGAGCCTGCACTATCTGTGCCCGGGATAAGACTCCTCGCCAGAAGCCCGCTGGTTTTCTTCTTCCTCTGCCTGTTCCCGAACAACCTTGGTCTCTGATTGGTATGGATTTTATTACTGACTTACCCCCATCCCATGGCAACACTGTTATTTGGGTGGTCGTTGATCGATTCTCCAAAATGGCACATTTCATCCCTCTTCCTGGTCTTCCTTCAGCGCCTCAGTTGGCTAAACAATTTTTTGTACACATTTTTCGTCTTCACGGGTTGCCTACGCAGATCGTCTCGGATAGAGGCGTCCAATTTGTGTCTAAATTCTGGAGGGCTCTCTGTAAACAACTCAAGATTAAATTAAATTTTTCTTCTGCATACCATCCTCAATCCAATGGACAAGTAGAAAGAATTAACCAGATCTTGGGTGACTATTTACGACATTTTGTTTCCTCCCGCCAGGATGACTGGGCAGACCTTCTACCTTGGGCCGAATTCTCGTATAATTTCAGAATCTCTGAATCTTCCTCCAAATCCCCGTTTTTCGTGGTGTACGGCCGTCACCCTCTTCCCCCCCTCCCTACCCCCTTGCCCTCTGGTCTGCCCGCTGTGGATGAAATTTCTCGTGATCTCTCCATCATATGGAGAGAGACCCAAAATTCTCTCTTACAGGCTTCTTCACGCATGAAGAGATTCGCGGATAAGAAAAGAAGAGCTCCTCCCATTTTTTCCCCTGGAGACAAGGTATGGCTCTCCGCCAAATATGTCCGCTTCCGTGTCCCTAGCTATAAGTTGGGACCACGCTATCTTGGTCCTTTCAAGATTTTGCGCCAGATTAATCCTGTCTCTTACAAACTTCTTCTTCCTCCTTCTCTTCGTATTCCTAATGCCTTTCATGTTTCTCTTCTTAAACCACTTATCATTAACCGTTTCTCTCCCAAATCTGTTTCCCCCACTCCTGTCTCCGGCTCCTCGGACATCTTCTCCGTCAAGGAAATTTTGGCGTCTAAAAAGGTTAGAGGGAAAACCTTCTTTTTAGTGGATTGGGAGGGTTGTGGTCCTGAAGAGAGGTCCTGGGAACCTGAGGACAATATCCTGGACAAAAGTCTGGTCCTCAGGTTCTCAGGCTCCAAGAAGAGGGGGAGACCCAAGGGGGGGGGTACTGTTACGCCGAGCGCTCCGGGTCCCCGCTCCTCCCCGGAGCGCTCGCTACACTCCTCTCACTGCAGCGCTCCGGGCTCGGGGCGCTGCGATACCGCCTCTGGCCGGGATGCGATTCGCGATGCGGGTAGCGCCCGCTCGCGATGCGCACCCCGGCTCCCGTACCTGACTCGCTCTCCGTCAGTTCTGTCCCGGCGCGCGCGGCCCCGCTCCCTAGGGCGCGCGCGCGCCGGGTCTCTGCGATTTAAAGGGCCACTGCGCCGCTGATTGGCGCAGTGGTTCCAATTAGTGTTTACACCTGTGCACTTCCCTATATCACCTCACTTCCCCTTCACTCCCTCGCCGGATCTTGTTGCCTTAGTGCCAGTGAAAGCGTTTCCTTGTGTGTTCCTAGCCTGTGTTCCAGACCTCCTGCCGTTGCCCCTGACTACGATCCTTGCTGCCTGCCCCGACCTTCTGCTACGTCCGACCTTGCTTCTGTCTACTCCCTTGTACCGCGCCTATCTTCAGCAGCCAGAGAGGTTGAGCCGTTGCTAGGGGATACGACCTGGTCACTACCGCCGCAGCAAGACCATCCCGCTTTGCGGCGGGCTCTGGTGAAAACCAGTAGTGACTTAGAACCGATCCTCTAGCACGGTCTACGCCAATCCCTCTCTGGCACAGAGGATCCACTACCTGCCAGCCGGCATCGTGACAATGACATTCAAGGAAGACCGATTCACACCTTCTTCTGGATTGCCTGACCTACCATATAATATACACCTAAACAATACAGGTATGTGTTACTCTTCTTTTTTTTTTTGAAGGAAGAGCGCTTTATATTTTTGGGGAAAATATTTGTAATAAGATAAATAACAAAATAAGTCATAAGAAAATTTATAAAAATTCCTCAGCAGAATCTCCCTCAGATCCCAGTTCTCCATGAACAAGTCTCACTCAGCAAATGCAAACTATAGCGGCCTAGAAACAGGAAATTCCCAGCCATCTGCTACTCTTAATAGGGACAATTTATATTAACAATTCAAATGTTAATTTTATGCAAACGTGAATCTAATACAAGGAAACAATCACAGTGGAGGCGCTGCAGAATCTGTAGGCGCTATATAAATAAATAAATAAATAAGTGGAAAGTGCATCTCAAAGTATCATCTTCAATAGTGGGTTTCCTAATTTCTCAATAAAATACACATACACGCCACACTTATCTACACATAGGGTTAAACCCTTTTTCCTTTAGAACTACCTTTATACACTGCTCAAAAAAATAAAGGGAACACTTAAACAACACAATGTAACTCCAAGTCAATCACACATCTGTGAAATCACACTATCCACTCAGGAAGCAACACTGATTGACAATCAATTTTACATGCTGTTGTGCAAATGGAACAGACAACAGGTGGAAATTATAGGCAATTAGCAAGTCGGGGTGTGGTTCTGCAGGTGGTGACCACAGACCACTTCTCAGTTCCTATGCTTCCTGGCTGATGTTTTGGTCACTTTTGAATGCTGGCAGTGCTTTCACTCTAGTGGTAGCATGAGATGAAGTCTACAACCCACACAAGTGGCTCAGGTTGTAAAGCTCATCCAGGATGGCAAATCAATGCGAGCTGGGTCAAGAATGTTTGCTGTGTCTGTCAGCGTAGTGTCCAGAGCATGGAGGCGCAACCAGGAGACTGGCCAGTACATCAGGAGATGTGGAGGAGGCTGTAGGAAGCCATCAACCCAGCAGCAGGACCACTACCTCCACCTTTGTGCAAGGAGGAGAAGGAGGAGCACGGCCAGAGCCCTGCAAAATGACCTCCAGCAGGCCACAAATGTGCATGTGTCCAGTCAGAAACAGACTCCATGAGGGTGGTATGAGGGCCGGACATCCACAGGTGGGGGGTTGTGCTTACAGCCCAACACCATGCAGGACATTTGGCATTTGCCAGAGAACACCAAGATTGGCAAATTCGCCACTGGCGCCCTGTGCTCTTCACAGATGAAAGCAGGTTCACACTGAGCACATGTGACAGACATGACAGAGTCTGGAGACGCTGTGGAGACCGTACTGCTGCCTGCAACATCCTCCAGCATGACCAGTTTGGCGGTGGGTCAGTAATGGTGTGGGGTGGCATTTCTTTGGCTGGCCGCACAGCCCTCCATGTGCTTGCCAGAGGTAGCCTGACTGCCATTCGGTACTGAGATGAGATCCTCAGACCCCTTGTGAGACCATATGCTGGTGCGGTTGGCCCTGGGTTCCTCCTAATGAAAGCCAATGCTAGACCTCATGTAACTGGAGTGTGTCAGCAGTTCCTGGACTGGCTCGCCCAATGGACTGGCAATAGAATGGACTGGTTCGCCCGTTCCCCAGACCTGAATCCGATTGAGCACATCTGGGACATCATATCTCGCTCCATCCACCAATGCCACATTGCACCACAGACTGTCCAGGAGTTGGCGGATTCTTTACTCCAGGTCTGGGAGGACATCCCTCAGGACACCATCCACCACCCCATCAGGAGCATGCCCAGACATTGTAGGGAGGTCATACGGGCACGTGGAGGCCACCCACACTACTGATCCTCATTTTGACTTGTTCTAAGGACATTACATAAAGCTGGATCAGCCTGTAGTGTGGTTTCCCACTTTGATTTTGAGTGTGACTCCATATCCAGACCTCCATGGGTTGATAAATTTGATTTACATTGATAATTTTTGTGTGATTTTGTTGTCAGCACATTCAACTATGCAAAGACGAAAGTATTTCATACGATTAGTTCATTCATTCAGATCTAGGATGTGTTATCTTAGTGTTCCCTTTATTTTTTTGAGCAGTGTACTTGTTGTGCTGTACACATTCCTCAGGGATTTTGCTCCATATGGACAGTTCCTTCATACGGACATGATGACATCACACAGTTCCTCCATATGGACATAATGACATCACACAGTTCCTCCATATGGACATGATGACATCACACAGTTCCGTCATATGGACATGATGACATTACACAGTTCCTCCATATGGACATGATGACATCAAACAGTTCCTTCATATGGACATGAGGACATCACACAGTTCCTTCATATGGACATGATGACATTACACAGTTCCTCTATATGGACATGATGACATTACACAGTTCCTCTATATGGACATGATGACATTACACAGTTCCTCCATATGGACATGATAACATAACAGTTTCTCCATTTGGACAAGATGACATCACACAGTTCTTTTATATGGACATACTTTCTTGGCACTTTAGGACTTGTAGTTCCCCTGGACTAACTTATGACTTGACTGAGCTAGCCTTAACTGGACTAGACTGACTGAGATTTGACTTGACAAAGTGGGAAACAAAGACTTTTTCAGACCAGAGCTGCTGGAGGCTTTCACTCATGTTATCCTTAGGTTGCTATGGGGTCCGTCAGCTCTCTTGGTACTTGCCCCCAAAGCTGTCTTGTTGGAACTTTACGTGGACAGACTTGACTGACAGACGACTTGGTTGGTAAGATCTGTGTGCGGGCAGACAACCACTCTGGAAAAGGTAGGCTTTAGAAGACAGACATGGAACCTTTTCCCATTAGAGATATAGGGCAGATATACTACAGAGATGCTTCACATAGCTGTGACTGGACTCACACAAACTAACTCCTCCCTGTCTAGCCAGACCAGGGTGGAGCAGGACAGAAGGCCCTGATTGGCTAAGGCAAACATGTGATTCCCCATGCATCCTCCTACACAGATACAGTTTACTACTTAATTACAGAGAAAATACAAGTGCATTAAACAATAGAGAATACATTCAGAATAAATCACAAAACACCTGACAATTGAACTTGGAGCTGTGGGCCGTAGTAGACACTATAAAGTAACATCTACCTGACAGTGTAGGTGGACAAGTGTGTTCCACACGGGAACACCACAACCAGGAAATAACATAGAGAATGCAGTGCATGAGTAATATCACACAGAGCCTAGAAAGTGTGATGGAGTACCAAGATAAACAGTAAGTACATTGCTTAAAGAGTACCTGTCATCAAACCATATTTTCTAAACTAATTTCAGATTATATTCCCTAACTACTCCTAACACCACTCCTGCCCTTAAAAATATTTTCTGAGCTTTAAAAAGCTCTGTATCATACCTTTCCGCTTGCTCACATTTTATGAGCTCCTGGCAGGAGGAAGTGGGTGTTCCCCAGCAGGCGCGATGTCACTGAAGCAAGAGCTGTGCCTCACCATGCTCCACGCGCACTTCCTGAGTCTGGATTTCTGCAAGTTCAAGTGGAGACCAAACTTACTATTTGACTTGCGTTAGGGAACAGAACAGAGCCACCTAGTGGCTGTTTTTTCAATCACATTAAAAACATAAAGCTGGAGAATTTTAACAGCAAGTAAATAGCAAAGTGTCTTATAATAACGTAAGGAACAAAATATTAAAAGTTTAGTTTGGTGACAGGTACTTTTAACCCCTTAAGGACCAAGGACGTACCGGTACGTCCTTGGTCCTGCTCTCCTGATATAACGCGGGGTTACACAGTAACCCCGCGTCATATCACGGCGGGCCTGGCGTCATAGTGAAGCCGGGACCCGCCTCTAATAGCGCGCAGCGCCGATCGTGGCGCCGTGCGCTATTAACCCTTTAGAAAAGTGAAAGTTGCCGGCTAGCTCAGTCGGGCTGTTCGGGATATCCGCAGCTAATCGCGGCATCCCGAACAGCTTACAGGACAGCGGGAGGGCCCCTACCTGCCTCCTCGCTGTCCGATCGCCGAATGACTGCTCAGTGCCTGAGATCCAGGCATGAGCAGTCATGCGGCAGAATCGTTGATCACTGGTTTCTTATGAGAAACCAGTGATCAATGAAGAAGATCAGTGTGTGCAGTGTTATAGGTCCCTATGGTACCTATAACACTGCAAGAAAAAAGTGGAAAAAAAAGTGAATAAAGATCATTTAACTCCTCCCCTATTAAAAGTTTGAATCACCCCCCTTTTCCAATAAAAAAAAAACACAGTGTAAATAAAAATAAACATATATGGTATCACCGCGTGCGGAAATGTACGAATTATAAAAATATATTGTTAATTAAACCACACGGTCAATGGCGTGCACGCAAAAAAATTCCAGAGTCCAAAATAGTGCATTTTTGGTCACTTTTTATATCATTTAAAAATGAATAAAAAGCGATCAATAATCCCTATCAATACGAAAATGGTACAGTTAAAAACTTCAGATCACGGCGCAAAAAATGAGCCCTCATACCGCCCCATACACGGAAAAATAAAAAAGTTATAGGAGTCAGAAGATGACAATTTTAAACTTATTAATTTTCCTGCATGTAGTTATGATTTTTTCCAGAAGTCCAACAAAATCAAACCTATATAAGTAGGGTATCATTTTAATCGTATGGACCTACAGAATAAAGATAAGGTGTCATATTTACCGAAAAATTTACTACGTAGAAACGGAAGCCCCCAAAAGTTACAAAACTGCGTTTTTTTTTCAATTTTGTCGCACAATGATTTTTTTTCCCATTTCACTGTAGATTTTTGGGCAAAATGACTGACGTCATTACAAAGTAGAATTGGTGGCGCAAAAAATAAGCCATCATATGGATTTTTAGGTGCAAAATTGAAAGGGTTATGATTTTTTAAAGGCAAGGAGCAAAAAACGAAAATGCAAAAACGGAAAAACCCCCGGTCCTTAAGGGGTTAAATTGTACCACATAGTGACCAGATAAACAGTGCCATACATTGCTTTGACTCTTCCACATTATACCTAGATAAACAGTGCTATACAGTGACAACTCATTTCCACGGACAGTTTTATAGGTCATCCTCAGACCAGTTAATAAGGTATGGACAGTGACCAAACAAGTTTAATAGATTTGAACCCCTTAAGGACTTAGGACGTACCTGTACGTCCTAAGCCCGCTCCCGGTGTTAAAAACGGGGTCACGGCGTGACCCCGCATCACACCGGGTCGGTCCCGGCTGCTAATCATAGCTGGGACCCTGGGCTAACAGCGTGCGGCACCGATCGTTGTGCCGCACGCTGTTAACCCTTCAGATGCGGCGATCAAAGTTGACCGCTGCGTCTGAAAACAAAAGTAAACGCTTCCCGGCAGCTGAATCGGGCTGATCAGGACATGGCGATAAAATCGCGATGTTCCAATCAGCTGGGACGCAGGCGGAGGTCTCCTTCTCCATCAAATGATACTGTACCTAACCCTGACATTTCCATCTCGGTATGTGGTACTACCATAACTCCTGGGCAGCAGGCTCGCTGTCTTGGAGTTATACTTGACTCTGATCTGTCTTTCACTCCACATATTCAGTCCCTTTCACGTTCTTGTCACCTGCATCTCAAAAACATTTCCAGAATCCGCCCGTTTCTCACTACTGAAACTGCTAAAACTCTCATTATTGCTTTGATTCACTCCCGCCTCGACTACTGTAACTCTTTACTAATAGGCCTTCCTTTCTCTAAACTCTCTCCTCTTCAGTCCATCCTTAATGCCGCAGCCAGACTCATCTTCCTCTCCAGCCGCTACACCGACGCCTCCTCCCTGTGCCAGTCACTACACTGGTTACCAATTCAGTCCAGAATACAGTACAAAATCCTCAGTCTCACACACAAAGCTCTCCACAATGCTGCAACTCCCTACATCTCCTCTCTCATCTCCGTCTACCATCCTACACGTTCTCTCCGATCTGCTAATGACCTCACACTAACATCTTCTATAATCCGAATTTCTCACTCCCGTCTCCAAGACTTCATTCGTGCTTCTCTGGAATGCTATCCCTCAACAACAACATCCATAGTTTCAAACGTGGCCTGAAAACACCTCTCTTCAGACAGGCCTAGAACAACATTTTCTAATTGGCCTCAACATATCCTCAATATTTCCCCACACCTCTTGTTTGAATAGTTATTGTGTAATATTATGTCTGATACTTGTCCTTGTTTGTACCCCATAATTGTAAGCGCTGCGGAATCTGTAGGCGCTGTATAAATAAAATTATTATTATTTTTACCTGTGTCCACGGCGTCCGATCAGGGTTTGATTGCTCCAAGCCTTAACTACAGGCTTGAGCAATCGAGCCCCTATCTTGCTGATCCGTGCAGACCTATGGCTCTGCTGGGATCACCATAGGAGATCAGTGTGTGCAATGTTATAGGTCCCTATGGGAGCTATAGCACTGCAAAAAAAAAGTGAAAAAAAAAAGTTAACAAAGGTCATTTAACCCCTTCCCTAATAAAAGTTCAAATCACCCCCCTTTTGCCATAAAAAAAAATGTAAATAAAAATAAACATGTGGTATCGTCGCGTGCGTACATGTCCGAACTATAAAAATATATCATTAATTAAACTGCACGGTGTTAGGATTCGGCAGGCTGGAGGTGGATCCTCTGTGTCAGCGAGGGATTGGCGTGGACCGTACCGGTGGACCGGTTCTAAGTTGCTACTGGTATTCACCAGAGCCCGCCGCAAAGCGGGATGGTCTTGCTGCGGCGGTAGCAACCAGGTCGTATCCACCGGCAACGGCTCAACCTCGCTGACTGCTGAGAGTGGCGTGGGACAGGAGGACTAGACAGAGGCGAGGTCAGACGAAGCAGAAGGTCAAAGCAGGCGGCAAGGTTCATGGTCAAGGGTAACGGCAGAAGGTCTGGTAACACTGATAAGGCAATTACAGAAACGCTTTTACTAGGCACAAGGCAACAAGATCCGGCAATGCAGGGAAGGGGAAGTGAGGTAATATAGGCCTGGAGCAGGTGCGCTAATTACACAGATTGGGCCAGGCACCAATTAGCGGTGCACTGGCCCTTTAAATCTTAGAGAGCTGGCGCGAGCGCCCTAGAGATCGGAGCCGCACACGCCAGGACGTGACAGCCGGGGATCGGGACAGGTAAGTAGATTGGGATGCGATCCGCGAGCGGGCGTGTCCCGCTATGCGGATCGCATCCCCACCGGCAGTGTCAGTGCAGTGCTCCCGGTCAGCGGGTCTGACCGGGGCGCTGCAGAGAGGAGAACACCGCGAGCGCTCCGGGGAGGATCAGGGACACGGAGCGCTCGGCGTAACACATGGTCAATGGCTTACGCGCAAAAAAATTCCAAAGTCCAAAATAACATATTTTTGGTCGCTTTGTATATCATGAAAAAAGCGATCAAAAAGTCCGATAAATACAAAAAATGTACCACTAAAAACGTCAGATCACGGCGCAAAAAATTAGCCCTCATACCGACCCATACGCAGAAAAATAAAAAGTTATAGGGGTCAGAAGATGACAATTTTAAACGTAAAAATTTCCGTGCATGTAGTTATGATTTTTTCCAGAAGTACGACAAAATCAAACTGATATAAGTAGGGTATCATTTTAATCGTATGGACCTGCAGAATAAAGATCAGGTGTCATTTTTACTGAAAAATGTACTGCATAGAAACGGAAGCCCCCAAAAGTTACAAAATGGCATTTTTTCTTCAATTTCGTCGCACAATGATTTTATTTCCCGTTTCGCTGCAGATTTTTGGGTAAAATGACTGATGTCACTGCAAAGTAGAACTGGTGGTGCAAAAAATAAGCCACCATATGGATTTTTAGGTGCAAAATTGAAAGGGTTATGATTTTTAAAAGGTGAGGAGTAAAAAACAAAAGTGCAAAAAACAAAAACCCCTCAGTCCTTAAGGGGTTAAGCATAAAAATGGGTGATCCCAATATCTCGACATATTTATGTTTAGGTGGTCAGAATGACATATAACACTTTCCATATATACTGTATGGATGGCTTCTGGCACTGTTATATCTCTTGGGCTGGAAAGTCTTGTTTCATCATCCCAGTATCAAGTAGATTCCTCAGCATGGTGACACTATCTGACACCACAAAATATAAACTGCGCTCATTTTTCCAGGAAACGAAACGATTCACCAGGCCGCCGGATTGATCTTGAAAATGAGAAAACACAATGTTGTCTCTGATCATCAAAGAACTTGGGTTAATTATTTTTATTTATGACTTGCTCTTGAACTATGGCCAGTAGCATATATCACCCAGTAACACAGATTTGGAGGCGGTCCAGGGAAAATATTATTCCATGTTCTTACTTGTGATATAGAAGCATTTGGTATTGTAAGCCCTAAGAAAAGAATACAAAAACGGGCCAAGATAGTCATCTTTACTTCTCCAGCCTGGGGCCACAATGTTTATGCGTGTTCCTTAATAGTCAAGATGTAATATAATGTACTAGGATGTGATACTTCCATAGATGCCTTAACTTCAGGGCCCCAATGTCTGTGACTGGGCCAACAACACCTACCATGGTCCTTTCGTAATACTAGTTTCTTATGTGGCAGAGGAACCTTCAGGACATGTTCACACCCACAAAATCAGTATGGTTTTGAGGTAAAAACCACATTTTTATGCCTCAAATAACATGATATTTTTTGCTTGAAAACCACTCCACATTGACTCCAATGGAGCCTCAAAAAAAATGGAGCCTCAAAAAACAAAAACAAAAAAAAAATGCTTTTTGTTTTCTTGGAAAAAAAAAAGTTACTTGCCACTTCTTTGGTGAAGTTCTGACAATAATCAGTGTGGTTATCTCCCAATGAAATCAATGCAAGGTCTTAAATGTCAATTGAAATGGGTAAGGGTCGGCACTCGAGTCCCTTGGTGGTGCACGTGGAATAAGTGGTAATGGTAGAAAAAACAATCCCGGCACTCACTTTAGTCTTCTGCCAAGTGAAATGTGTTTATTAAAACATGGTGCAAACACAATATGACGCGTTTCGGCCAAAGCCTTTATCATACTGACATATATGCTCAAGACATCATCATGGTATATATATATATATACAAGGAAGCCGATCCCACTACCGGTCATTGGGCGTTGGCATGGTTACCAAATTATTTACAAACAATACATGTCACCTACTATCACATGGTCATGAGACTTAATAAATTACTAATAATCAAAATGTATATGAACATATCTACTGGTCTCATCTGGCTTGCATGCATCTGATCTGGTACATCCCCTTATTGACGGATCTAAGATATAATGAGAAAATGGGTCATAATGTGTCACAGCTACGGTATCAGGTCATTGATCAGGTACAAAATCCTAGGGGGGGAGGTGATATTAAATCTTTATTGAGGAAAAAGGAGGCGTACTGGATCCACCGCTTGTCCATTTTAGAACCTAGAGGTCTAAATAGGGATTATGAGGTGTCTTCTTTCTTGTAAAAAGGTTTTTTTATTGAAAAATTTATTTTGCTATGTTTTTAATTAATTTTTTTTCTCATTATATCTTAGATCCGTCAGTAAGGGGATGTACCAGATCAGATGCATGCAAGCCAGATGAGACCAGTAGATATGTTCATATACATTTTGATTATTAGTAACTTATTATGTCTCATGACCATGTGATAGTAGGTGACAAGTATTGTTTGTAAATAATTTGGTAACCATGCCAATGCCCAATGACCGGTAGTGGGATGGGCTTCCTTGTATATATATACCATGATGATGTCTTGAGCATGTATGTCAGTCTGATAAAGGCTTTGGCCGAAACGCGTCATATTGTGTTTGCACCGTGTTTTAATAAGCACATTTCACTTGGCAGAAGACTAAAGTGAGTGCCGGAATTGTTCTTTCTACCATTAAATGTCAATTGTGCTTTATTTTGAAGTGGTTTTTGTGCATTGTTTTTTTTTCCCCCATTTACTGGCTGTGCAGTAAAAAAAAAAAAAATATACACCCCAAAAACTGCTCCAAAAAGACATCCTAAAATAAACAAAAAACTTCTAAAAAGAAACCTCAATTCAAAAAAGAAGCAGACTTTATATACACAGCTTTCGTCTGTGTGAATATGCCACGTCATCCTCCCCCCTGAATCACCAGGACCTGGGCCTCTACAACCCTTATAGCCATAGCCCTGCACAGATCACATATATAATGAATACAACTATGGTTATTAAGCTGCTAACGAATGAAAAGATCTCCCAAGATTTCTATCAGGTATGATTCCACAAATCTAAATCAGATTCTTTTTGAATTCAGATCCAAATTCAGTTTCAGAAGTTCCCAGATTCCCCAGAGTTTGCACGGGAGCAGGGACTCCTGTCGAAGTTGGCTGGGCAGAGTGCAGAGTGGAAGCTTTGATGCCTATAGCGTCACTGCTTTCCTCCAGGCCAGTCACTTTACAGGAACATGAAATAAATGAATCCGAAACAAATCACACAATGAGATTGTAACAAATCATAAAATTTTGCAAGAATTCAAACTAAATCGTATTCATGCCGAATCAATTTGCTCGTTTCGCTAACTATGGGACAATAAGTTGATTTGAATCCGTGACAGTCTTAAACACCAAAAATGATCTGCCAACAAATCATGACTATAACGGAGATAAGGTGGTGTGTGAAAATTTTTGAGGAATTTCTTTAGAACTTTGAGCTAAAATGTTGCCAAGTCTTCATCTGTTTTAAAAATAGATCAATCAAACCCAATAAATCAAATAGCAGAAAAGTGATTTATGTCTCCATCCATTTACTGATGGAATCAAGCGATTGTCAGGAAAAGTATGTGGACCCCCTTTAAACATCATGAGTCATTTCTAATTTCAGCTTTGTGGAAGTTCGGTCCATTTCTCCTGGTCGGATTCACAGTTTTTGTGCCTCACCATCCCAGTTGTGGTACAACGGTTCTACCATTTTTGGATTCTTTGGTAGACTGAGTAATATTTGCCTTTGTGTTTAAATGTTATGTCCAACATCTCTTCCATGTTTTCCCTGTCAATTACCATGAGGGGGTTGGTGTGTGCCAGGTGTTGGGGGTCATTTTATGATACCTTTCAAGTCCTATAGAAAAGAATTGAGAAAAAAAAGAACATAAAAATGCCACTGTCCCCCAAAAAACAGTTTTTTGTATTTTAGACATACTACACGTAGTTTGTCATTTTAAGTGAGTCATACATTGAGCAATTAAATCTGTACTTTGACGTATAAATGTGTCAAATTATGCAAAATATACATACAGTAAAGTTGCCTAATTGGAATAAAATACAAGTAAAAGGCCCTGTAAGATTCATTGGAAATACGCTGAAAAAAATGCTCATTAAAAAAAAAAAAAAAAAAAAAAACATGCTCCATAAAACAAAAAATGTAAATAAAAAATAAATAAATAATGGTTTAGGTAAAACGTAGACATAGACTAGAGAGAGTTTTTGGATTTTTTTACTCTAGGTTTGCCAATTCTTTTATTGACCGGGTCAATGCATAAATGAAGCGTATTCGGATCCCCAGATCCTCTCAGGCCATGAAATCTTCTTTACCTGTTTTTTAATGTTTTACTTTCCTATGGTTACGTAAACCATGGGCTTTAGTTTTGTCTTACTGCATGACCTTCTTTCTGATGGACTTCAGCATAAGGACGAGTAAGGGTCTATTCACATGGCACAATTTCCGCATGCAGATTCCACCTCAAATGAAAGCCCAATAGACTTCTATGGGATTCCGCACTCCCATTCACACTTCTGAATTTTTGCATGCGGATTCCACGCCAATTCCGCACATAATCCGCACAAGCCAGAAACCACGCAAATGAATGCGGAAGTGTAATTGGTGCGGATGTGCGGAAATTCTGCCATGTGAATAGACCCTAACAAGTTATTCTTCTTGCTGGTAAAACCCTCAGTCAGTGACACTGCACATTGAATCAAGGGAAAACATGGAAGAGATGTTGGACGTAACCTTTACACACAGAGGTAAATATTACTCAGACTTGGGTGTTCTCTGGTTTATTTCAGAACTAAGCTTACAAAACTTAGTCACTGAGTCACCACCCATTCTACGCGATGCGGTAACATATCAGTATAATGTTCGTGCGTGCCTGGTGCTGGGTCACCGCCGCCATGTTGTCATCAGCCGCAGACCTGTGTACATTTATCCAAGGTGAATTCAGTGTTGATATTTGCTATCGCCCGGTGTTCACCTCCAGTCAATAATAACTGCAGACAGCTGTAACAGGCGCAGTGATAGGAGAGTAAATACTGCAATACAATGATATTAGTTTAATGATAATTCACTTGTGGAAAGATTCATCACATTCAGGACTGGAGCATGAACTGCACATAGTGTTATGAGGATTTCCTTATAGGGGTTATCCCAATATTAAAAGTTAGTCCCTATCCACAGGGTAGGGGATAACTAGCTAATTGGTGGGGGTCCGATTAATAGGACCCCCACTATAATCAGAGTTACACAAATTATGTAATTATGGAAGGTACGTAAATATCATAGCTCAAGCGGCTATTCTGTTTTTGTAACCCCTATTACAGTCAATGTGAGTTTAGCAAATTACGTAACTTTCACCACTATTCCAACCACAGAAAGGCAGAAGCTAGATGGTGGGGTGACCCCTTTAACTTTTATAAAACAGAAAATAAAAATCATTAAAAGTGTTAGGGCTGTTAAACCACTGTGGTGGCCCAGTACAGGAGTTGCACCCCTGTACCCTTGCTGTCCTGTCTGGTGGACTCTATTGCAGTGTCCCCTGGGTCCACATCCTTGTTATGTCAAGTGTTAAATATGCAATATTTTCTTATGTTATATGTTGGTTAATCTTTTGAGGCATGTGTGTCTTTATATATTGTTGCTAAGTCTGTGTAACCAGGGAAGGTGTCAGTGACCAGGTGACTTGTGTGGTGACCTATAGGACTCCCCAAAAGACCTCCTATATAAACTAAGTAAGGAGCTAGCTTGGATAGATGAGTCTAAGGAACAGAACAGTCAAGACCTTAAAGTGTCTGGTGTCCTGAAGAGAATCAAGGCCTAGCCCACAAGTCTCCTAAGTCATTGGTCATCTCCCTGGGCCTAACTAAGCCGTAAAGACTATTCCAACTGTCTGCCTCAGTAAAGCTGCCGTTGTTCCGTAACTTGGCATCAGAGTCATTATTTGCCCCGTGCCTAGCCCAGGATTCAGGGGCCATACCTCAGGTGGTGCCGAGGTTAACCACGCCCTGGCGTCACAAATACAAGTGGTTAATGCCATCTGCCCCTATGGTAATAATATCTGCCCTCATCACACCCTCACCACAACTTTTGGCGTCCTGCAAACAGGATACGTGTGTGCGCCTTATGCAAAAAGTACCCCCCTCCCCCCAGTCTGAGCTGTGTACAGTATTGCCGAAAATGTGTATGTTGATGCGAAAAGAAATTGCGCCAGAAAGTGTACGTGACTTTGTCAGTGAAATCGCTTGTGAAATAGAGGGGGAGGTGAAGAAAAGTCTGCTTTCGGCCATTGTGAACAGTAAAAGAATTGTGCAGTCTTGTTTTAAACCTGTACCTGAAAGGGTTAATTCGGCCCAGTGATTCCCGCATGTGCGAGCGGTCGCAGCTCCGCACACGTCAGTCCCCAGCGGTGACGCCTCTTCAATTCAGCGAGGAGGAACTGAAAGGACAGCCATGTGTTGCACAGGGGAAGACTTTCCTGACCGGACCCAAGCAGGAAGTTCCCTGGGCGCAGCCATCTTGAAAGTTTCGGCTGCTGGGCTTATCCTCGGCTGCTGCTCACCAAATCAGTGCTGCACTGCAAGTTCTGCAAACATCACCGGTCATCAGGATAGAGTCTCCAGTGCCACAGTTTGTTATCAGCATCCCGGTATTGTCCGCAAGTCTGGCTGTTAAGTCTTCTGTCACCAGGTACCTGCAAAACAGAGGGGGAGTATCTGCTGTTTTTACCCCATCATTCAAACCGCAGCAGCTGCAGCACCTCATCAGCTCTCTTAAAGGGGAATGCACCTCATTCTTCTTAAAGCGACAGCGCACACAAAATTCCACAAGATGTCTGAACCCAGCACCTCACTTCGTTCAGATTGCAGAACCCCTTACAGCTCTCCTACGGGGAACGGCAAAAGAGAACTACAATGGGAATCTACCTATTGATTGGGCCAAAGAGCAGGAGACAGTGTTATGAGCTCTCAAGCGTCTGTTGACAAAACCACCCATCTTGGCATATCCAGACTACAGTCAGCCATTTCGGCTGTATACTGATGCCAGTTTTGAAGGTCTGGGGGCCGTCCTGTCCCAAGTTCAAGGGGGACAAGAGAGAGTGATTGCCTATGCCAGTCGTAATCTGCGAGAAGCAGAGAAGAACGATGCCAATTACAGTTCATTCAAACTGGAACTTCTCACCCTGGTATGGGTCGTGACAGAGAAATTCAAGAATTAGTTGGCTGCCACGCCATTTACTGTCTACTAAGATAGTAGACTAAGGTGGTCTGACCACCGCAACACGCGCGCGCATATCGCCTAGGTCAGACACGAGGAACGCCTTCTCCGATCCAGCTGCATCCACCATCCACAGCCCCGGCTTCTCTGCGTGAGCCCCGGACATAACTGCTAAAGGCCGGACGCCTGCCGTGCCAGTTTGGGACCCACAGACTGCCGGAGTGCCACTCACCCCCCACACAGACGGGCACCCGCTACAACCCAGGACGCGGCCGCTGACAGCGCAGGACCAAGCCGTGACAGCCGTACTAGCCCCGAACACAAGTGTATCCTGCGGGTGGTGAGTGGTGCTGTGCACCGATAATCAATACAGCGCTCTTCTAATACTAAGACATATTCATACAAGTTAAAGAACTGTTTTTGCAAGAACTGTTTCTGCAAATAATCTTGAACCAAATGTAATAAGTGCACCTATATCACCTACGGACAGTTACAATTCTTACATATACGAACTATATCACCAACGGATTAAGTGCAACAAGCATATTTTTTACATTTTTTTATATATTGTCTTATTTTAATGATACACTTTTACTGCCACAATTTATAAAGTATTTTTAGACTGCCGTTCACCTTTTGCAAGGGCCCTGCTGGGGTGAAGGCAGATTACATATAATAAACATTTATACTTATATCATCATCTCCTTAACCTTTTTTCTATACTTTTCATATTCTATAATCTTACTTTTAGTACTTTAGAGGACTGGTAATTACATATCTACAATACTAAGATAGTAACCCGTTGGTCCACCTGAACACTGTCAAGTTGGGTGCCCTTGAACAGCAATGGGCTTTAAGATTAGCTAATTACAGCTTCACCATCAAGTACAGAAGCGGCAAGTCAAACGTCAATGCCTATGTATTGTCTCGAATGACCCCCGGCGAAGAACCACCTGTCGAAGACGTGTGGGAAGATGTGGAGATGCCCCCATTTTATCAACGTTTGTGAACCAGAATGTTGTTACCGCCCTCGTAGACGGTGAACCCAGATCCGAAAAGGTTAAAGAAGACCTATATACAGTAACTGGAAGACTCTCCAAGATGGAAGTCGAGTTATGGGGGGATCTGTTGGACTACCTTCTGGCAAAAAAGGTACCAACCTGTCTACGCCGTGACTACGAGTTGAAACGTCTGTGGTGACAGAGGAAGCGACTGTTTGTGCACAAAGGACTGTTGTACCGAAATTCTTTGGATCTGGTCTCTGGTGATTGATTTCATGACATTCTAGTTCCCTGAAGAGATGTGGCAATGGTCCTCAACGCATATCATGATCAGTCAAGACACTTTGGAGTCCACAAGACAGAAGCCACTGTTCGGCAAAGATTCTACTGGATTGGAATGCGGAGTGAAATTGAGAAATGGTGCAGCGAATATTCTGTCTGTAACGTCACCAAGAATGTGCGCAAGGACGCAAGAGCATCTCTCCACTCCATCCAGAGTGACAGACCCAACCAGCTGGTCATGCAAGACCATGTGAAATTGTCTCCAACCCGATACGGGAATACCTATGCTCTCACCATGGTGGATCACTACTCCAAGTGGGTTGTCGCTGTCTCCGTCAAAGATCTCACAGCCAAGACAGCGGCCCAGATGTTCTACTCTAATGGGTGCAAACCCTTGGATGTCCTGAGTCTGTCTTAACTGCCCATAGAACGGCCTTTGAGGCCCGACTATTTCAAGAACTCTGTCAATTCCATGACTGCAAGAAACTCAGAACCACTGCTTATCACCCTTTTAAGGGAATGGGCTCTGTGAGTAGATCAATCAAGTCTTCATCTATATGCTTCAAGCAGCCTCTGTGTCACGACAAGAAGAATGGCCCCTGTTGATACCCGAGTTGCTGGAGATTTACAACAATACCATGCACTGTTCCACCGGATATAGTCCTTTCTACTTGATGATGGGACGACACGGGCAACTGACTAAAGATCGGACATTTGGGTTGCAAGCCCCGATCAACAATTCTCCTCAAGCATCCCTTGAGTAGGTTTCTGACCACCAAAGGCGGATTTAAGAGGCAAAAGAGATTGTCAATAAGAAGATGGGTGAGGCCCGACAAGGGCAACAGGATGACTACAATCGCCATGCCACGGCCAAACCACTCCAGGTGGGTGACAGAGGTGGGAGAGTCTGGTTATGAAAGTTCCCGAGAACAGACAAATTGGGTTCCATCTGGGAAACAGAGCCCTACACGGTGACAGCTATACCCTATCCTGATGATGATGTCTGACATTTACAAAGTTCAGAAGCCTGGGTATGAGCCGCAAGTCGTCCACCGAAATCGTATCAAGAGCTGCCTAAAAGAAGATTTACCAGTACTCCCATCACCACCTCCTTCAAATGTCAGACCTGCGAGGGAGTATGTTCCTGGTGAAGGGATCCATACATCTATGGATTTCCCTATGTTTTCTCCAATTCAGCCAGTGTTTATTTGTTTGCCTCTAGCATCGGGGCTGGTCCAGCCAGCGTTAGTCAACGTACCAGCTCCTGTGATATCACCGTTGGCTCCAGGTTATGTACCTGCTCCCAGAGTGCCAACAATAGTTCCATAGTTCCAACCTCTCCAGTTCATGATCAAGTTCCAGCTCCCATGATTGCTGAAAAAGAGCCTGCTGAGACTGCAGAAGTTCCATCAGTTCCTGATACTCCAGAGGTGGTGCTGTGCAGGGCAGTGCAATGATGAGGGTTGTGCCCATGCTGCCAATTACACTGAGCGGGCGGGTGCATGCCAGGTGTTGGGGTCATCTTATGATACCTTTCAAGTCCTACAGAAAAGTCTATGTGAAAAAAAAACTGAACATATAAAAAAATTAAAAATTAAAAAAACAGCACCAATTATTTATTTCTTTTCATTATTCCATGTATTTTAGTCATAATACACATACATTGTGTAATTTAACGTATAAATGTGTCAAATTATAAAAAATATACATAAATTTGCGTGAAAGGCCCTGTAAGATGCATTGGAAATACGCTGAAAAAATGCTCTAAAAAAAAAAACCTCAGTATAACATGCTCCATAAAGCAAAAAAAAAAAAATATATAAAAATAAATAAATAATAATGGTTTAGTTAAAAAGTTGATATTGACTAGAAAGAGTTGTGGGATTTTTTAAATTCTAGGTCTGCCAATTCATTTATTGACCGGGTCAATGCCTAAATGCAGGATACTCTGATCCCTAGATCCTCTCAGGCCCTGTTTTTTTTTTACTTTCCTATGGTTATGTAACACTTGAAGTAGAGATGACTATCGCAGCACAGACAATAGGGCCTCTCCACTGTTTGTGTGGTGTTTGCTGTATACCTGCACTTCATACATGAAGGTATTAATGTCAGACATGACAAGCCACTTTGATGAGCCGACCCGGGTATCTCCACCGGCAGCATGACCCGCCTGTGACCCTCCTGAGGCTCCCAGCTAATAGGCGGGGCGGCATCAAAAGTCTCCATTTATGATCTACACAAAAAGTTACAACATAAACATCAAAAGAAAACAACTTTAGGATTATTTTTATACCTCCCTCAAGCAAACTGGAGCTTTTCTAATGTTACAGACTAGATAAAGAAAATATCTGCGGCCCTGGTGATCATTGTGGGTTTGGCTGCTGGAACCTGTGTAGATCAGCTGGGATTGAGAAAAGAAGCTTGTGGCAGCCGTACAATTTCCCTGTAGCGGCCACTACAGGTGAAATGTGGTATTACATGCCAAAGTTTTAAATACAAATGCCAAATACAAATGTTATCAAATCAACTGGTGCCAGAAAGTTAGACAGATTTGTAAATTTTTCTATAAAGAAATATTTATCCTTCCAGTACTTATCAGCTGCTGTATGCTCCAGAGGACGTTGTATAGTCCTTTCCAGGCTGACCATAGTGCTCTCGCTACCTTTTCATGTCAGGAACTGTCCAGAGGTGGAGCAAATCCCCAGAGCAAACTTCTCCTTTTCCAGACAGTTCCTGACACAGACAGAGGTGTCAGCAGAGAGCACTGTGGCTAGACTGGAAAGAACCACACAACTTCCTCTGTAGTATACAGCAGCTGATAAGTACTGGAAGGATTAAGATTTTTAAACAAAGGTAACTTACAAATCTGTTTTACTTCCTGGCTCCATTTGATAAAAAGATACAGTGGTCCCTCAACATATGATGGTAATCCGTTCCAAATGGACCATCGTTTGTTGAAACCATGGTATGTTGAGGGATCCGTGCAATGCAAAGTATAGGACAGTGGTCTACAACCTGCGGACCTCCAGATGTTGCAAAACTACAACACCCAGCATGCTCGGACAGCCAACGGCTGTCCGGGCAAGCTGGGAGTTGTAGTTTTGCAACATCTGGAGGTCCGCAGGTTGAAGACCACTGGTAGAGGAAGTTGTACTCACCTGTCCCCGCCGCTCCGGACCGTCACCGCTCGTCACCGCTGCCCTGGACGTCGCCCTCCATCGCTGTCGCCGCGTCCCCGGGGTGTCCCCGACGCTCCGGTAAGGCCTCTGCTTCCCCGGCATCTTCTCTTTCCATCGCCGCCATCACGTCGCTACACACGATGCTCCTATTGGATGACGGGACGGCGCGCACAGCGACGTGATGACGACGATGGAGAGCGCCCACGATGCAGGGGATCCCGAAGAGGACGTGCCGGAGCCCCGAGTACAGGTAGGAGACCATCACCGGAGCTCACGGGGCACCGTAAACGGCTATCCGGCAGTACCTGAAGCAGTCAGCGCTGCCGGATAGCCGTTTATGCGATGGTCCCGACATAGAAAAGCATCGTATGTTGATGCTGCCTTCAACATGCATTTGCATGTTGAAATGATCGTATGTCGGGGCCATCGTAGGTCGGGGGGGGGGGGGACACTGTATTTCTCCGGAGTACCCCTTTAAATGAACTGCTGTACTTTGTTAGTGGTTCATTCCAGCTAATATATAGGAGTGGGGGCTACCAGGGCATGACCCGAAAAGCCAGTTTGTCTTATCTGAGGTATTTGGATACAGGTTTAGTGCTAAAAACTGCTAAATAAATAGGGGTCCATAGGCAAAGTTAAATCTCTGGTGACCACATTCTCCATTCCATGTCACAAGCAAGTATAAGTCTAAAGTGTAACAAACAGCCCCCATATCTCAGCTTCCCTGGGTGACCTGGATAGAGTGGTCTATCGGAGGTATTTGCCGTAACTCCTCAGTGGGGTTTGCTTTTGAACATTTCTAATAGAGATGAATTGAGATTTATAATTGCAAAGTCCTGAGTTGTTTCCCTTGTGTCACAGGAAATAGCTGGGATGCAATTCAAATAAAAGCAGAAAAATAACTTAAATTATTGCAATGACCCAATGTGACACATGGGATGATTAACGCTGCCGCTGCCAATGGGCAGAGACATATGATGTCAGGTATTTGCGATGTGCCATAGTCGAGCAGTATAGGGGGTTATTAAAGACGGAGAATTGCTATATTAACTCAAGGCTTGGAACAGGAAATGATGTTAAAAATACGGCTCCTTATAAATAAGAATATTACTGGCCCTGTTGATGTATCACAGGGACCGTTGCCTGGATGCAGTTCCGCTATTGCTTTGTAATCCGCGAAGCCGTGAGCTCAACTTGGCACAACCACAGTTACCCTGACCATAGGAAATTCCTGCTCCTTGCAGGATGTCTCCTATTGCTGGAACACTGTCTATTTTGACACATTTTATTTGGGCCAAGGCTTTTTTTTTTATGATGCAAAGCTTGGCACTGGTCTAACCTGAATGTTCAAGAAAAATAGTTTTGCATGATGGGAACGCCAGGAGATCTGTTTCTTCAATAGTTCTGGATCCCCCTTCTCCCCCAGAAAACATCATCTGCATTTTTTGGACAAAATGTGCTTATTGAGACAGGCTGTATGGATATTTATCTGCATGACATGTGATACACAGCAAAATAATCATATTAGACTACAGGTCAGAATGTAATAAAGGGTGATGAATCCTTATATGCAAAAGGATATACCTACAACAATATTGCCCCCATGTAAATGAATATTACTATTTATTTACTGCTTCGATGTAGAAGAATATAACTACTATAATATTGCCTCCTATGTACAAGAATATAACTACTATAATACTGCTTCTATGTACAAGAATATAACTACTATAATACTGCTCCTATGTACAAGAATATAACTACTATAATACTGCTCCTATGTACAAGAATATAACTACTATAATACTGCTCCTATGTACAAGAATATAACTACTATAATACTGCTCCTATATACAAGAATATAACTACTATAATACTGTCTAATATGTACAAGAATATAACTACTATAATACTGCTCCTATATACAAGAATATAACTACTATAATACTGCCCCCTATGTACAAGAATATAACTACTATAATACTGCCCCCTATATACAAGAATATAACTACTATAATACTGCCTCCTATGTATAAGAATATAACTACTATAATACTGCCTCCTATATACAAGAATATAACTACTATAGTATTGAGAAAAGGAAGATCATTGACCGCTCACCCAGCAATCACACACCTTCTGTGCGCGGATCCACCAGTCCCGCCTCCGGCTCCAATAGTAGACAAAACGGAAATTATGTCCAGCACCAGGATGTGGATAAAAGCGGGTTTCTTTATTTGATGAAGACAGCTACATAGATGAAATCTCTGATGTGTTTCACGCTTTCGCGCTTAGTCATAGAGTGGCATATAACACATAAGAACACATATATATACTAAAATTCCTCCTCACCAATTGGTGATAACACAGATGAAAGTAAAATGCGGAACAAATCCGGTGTGTTCGAAAATATGCGCCGGATTCTCAAAAATACATTATATTGAAAGTAAGGTGTAGATAATATTCAAGACATTAGCGAAACTAAAGCGAATATATATATATATCTTATATACTATAATATTGCCTCCTATGTAGAAGAATATAACTATTATAATACTATCCTCTATGTACAGGAATATAACTACTATAATACTGCCTCCTATGTACAAGAATATAACTGCTATAATACTGCCTCCTATATGCAAGAATTTAACTGCTATAATACTGTCCCTTATGTACAATATTATAACTACTATAAGACTGCTCCTATGTACAAGACTATAACTACTATAATACTGCTCCTATGTACAAGAATATAACTACTATAATACTGCTCCTATGTACAAGAATATAACTACTATAATACTGCTCCTATGTACAAGAAAATAACTACTATAATACTGCTCCTATGTACAAGAATATAACTGCTATAATACTGTTCCTATGTACAAGAATATAACTGCTATAATACTGCCTCCTATATACAAGAATATAACTGCTATAATACTGCCTGTATGTACAAGTCTATAACTACTATAATACTGCCTCCTATAAATACAAGCATATAACTGCTATAATACTGCCCGTATGTACAAGAATATAACTACTATAATACTGTCCCTATGTACAAGAATATAACTACTATAATACTGTCCCTATGTACAAGAATATAACTACTATAATACTGTCCCTATGTACAAGAATATAACTACTATAATACTGATCCTATGTACAAGAATATAACTACTATAATACTGCTCCTATGTACAAGAATATAACTACTATAATACTGCTCCTATGTACAAGAATATAACTACTATAATACTGCTCCTGTGTACAAGAATATAACTACTATAATACTGCTCCTATGTACAATAATATAACTACTATAATACTGCTCCTATATACAAGAATATAACTACTATAATACTGCCTCCTATATACAAGAATATAACTGCTATAATACTGCCTGTATGTACAAGTCTATAACTACTATAATACTGCCTCCTATATATACAAGAATATAACTGCTATAATACTGCCCGTATGTACAAGAATATAACTACTATAATACTGCTCTTATGTACAATAATATAACTACTATAATACTGCCTCCTATATACAAGAATATAACTACTATAATACTGCTCCTATGTACAAGAATATAACTACTATAATACTGCCTCCTATATACAATAATATAACTACTATAATACTGTCCCCTATGTACAATAATATAACTACCATAATACTGTCCCCTATGTACAAGAATATAACTTCTGTAATACTCATAAAGGAGATGCTGGCACTGGTGAAACAATAATGAAAGTGCTGGGAAATTCAACGGTTGAGACAGCAGCAGGACTGCACTCCTGCCAATCTGAACCCGCAGGTGCTCCAGCTGTTTAGAGGAAAGGCAATCTCAATGTGAACAGATTCAAGATAACACGGGGGGCACTCATGTCTCGTGGATCAGTTGCTGGCTTCTTTATTCGTTCAAGGTGCGGTGAAACACATGTTCTGGCGGGGCGCCAGGAAAAATCGTGTGGTCACGATAGCTATTCCGTGCTGATCCCGGCACTTCCTCAGGTCACGCCTACCTGTGTGTAAGGTGTCAGGTAAATACTTCCTGCACACCTACGTCAACAGGTAAGGGCGTTCCACACTAACAGCCACAATTTACATTGGAAGAAATAACAAAAACACTTGCCATTAGAACAAATTAACTAACTTATAGTGCACATACAAAGCATAATTTAAAGAAAGAAAAATCAACTCAAAAAACACTCAAAATAGGCAGGAAATAACTCTTGACATTTTTCAGATGAATACGCTCATATCAAGACGATCATTCAGACTGAGGTTTCCCTCTGCATTGGTCCAAATGATCCATCTCGCTTTGTGCTGTAAAAGTAGTTTTCGACTGTCTATCCCTGAGATAGCAAGAACTTTTTCAAGTACCAGAGACTTTAATAACTTTGCGTCTCCACCTTTCTTTCTTTAAATTATGCTTTGTATGTGCACTATAAGTTAGTTAATTTGTTTTAATGGCAAATGTTGTTTTTATTTGTTCCAATGTAAATTGTGGCTGTTAGTGTGGAACACCCTTACCTGTTGACATAGGTGTGCAGGAAGTATTTACCTGACCCCTTACACACAGGTAGGCGTGACCTGAGGAAGTGCGTGACCTGAGGAAGCGGCAAACAGCTGGTTTTGCGGGTGAATCCGCTTCCTCTGGCCTCCGAGGAGGCCAGAGGAAGCGGATTCACCCACAAAACCAGCTGTTTGCCGCTCACCCGCACAGCTTTGGCTGCTGCGCTCCCTGCTCCCGTTCCCACCAGGCCGGATGTATTTTATGAAGTTGACACAATAAAGGCTATGTTTTACAGGTTAGTGCCGATGTGCATTTTTTCTTACATGAAAATAACTGCTATAATACTGCCCGTATGTACAAGACTAATACTACTATAATACCGCCTCCTATATACAAGAGTATAACTACTATAATACTGCCTCCTTTATACAAGAATATAACTAATGTAATACTGCTCTTATATACAAGAATATAAATACTATAATACTGCTCCTATGTACAAGAATATAACCACTATAATACTGCTCCTGTAAACAAGAAAATATCTACTATAATACAGCCCCCTATATACAAGAATATAACTACGATAATACTGCTCCTATGTACAAGAATATAACCAGGGCCATCTTTAACGCTGTGCAAAAGGGGCAGCTGCCCCTGGCCCTTTCATTCCTGAGGGGGCCCAAAGCAGCTAGCCCTTTACCCCAACGCTAAAGCAGCTAGCCGCCACCGATTAACGTAGGGGCGGATGGAGCTACAGCTCCAGGCCCCTACGTTAAAATAGGCCCAGAGGCCCGCATAGGTGGCCTGCTGCATAGGCCACTAAGCGCTTGCACTCCGCCTGCCGTTGCGACCGCGGTCACAGATGACTTACCGCGGACGTGAGTCATGTTAATAGAGCTTCTACTGGTGTGACCGCGGTTGCACATTGTAGAGCTTGTATGCTTGTACATGGGTGTGCGGAGTCTAGCTGCGCTGCGGACGGTGCCGATGTCCGGCACCATCCGCAAACGCAGCAGTGGAGCCACAGGAGCCTGCTCAGTACGTTACATAGTTGTTGTTTTAGGTTGGATGGGGCATGGGGAACAGTAATATAGAGAAGGGGGCGATGGAGTGCAAGAATAAGGCACAGTGAAAGGGTGTAAGGGCAGTGCAAGATTGAAGAACTGTAATGGAGGGGATGCAGGCATGAGGCACAGTTATGAAGGAGGTGAAGGCAGGAGGCACAGTAATGGAAGGGAAGAGGGGTGAAGGCATGAGGAACAGTATTCTATAGGAAGAGGGGGTGCAGGCATGAGGAACAGTAATGGAGAGGAAGGGTATAAATTCAGAGGGCGCAGTGTGTGACAGTATTATATTCATAGGACGCAGTGTGTGGTATTACTATATTTAAAGGATGCAGTATGTGGCAGGGTTAAATTCAGAAGGCGCAGTGTGTGGCGGTATTATATTCAGAGGATACAGTGTGTGGTAGTATTATATTCAGAGGGTACAGTGTGTGGTAGTATTATATTCAGGGGACACAGTGTGTGGTAGTATTATTTTCAGAGGGTGCAGTGTGTGGCGGTATTATATTCAGAGGGTACAGTGTGGTAGTCACACCACACAAAAACAAAAGTTTTAGATTTTAGAAAAACAGACTTTTCAAAAATGAGATTAGTCATAAATGAGTCCCTATCATACTGGAACAAATTACATGGAGTGCAGGAGAAATTGGACTACTTAAAAGACGCTTTATTGAAGGCAACAGAAAATTGCATTAGACTTGTCAGTAAAAGCAAAAAAAAAGGAAGAGACCGCTGTGGTACTCAGCAGAAGTGGCCAAAATCATAAAAAACTAAAAACTAGCATATAGTAATTATAAAACAACCCAGAGCAATGAAGATAGGGAAATCTACAAGACTAGGCAGAAAGAGGCCAAGCAAGTTATAAGAACTTCTAAAGCACAGGCAGAAGAAAAACTATCTCAGTCTGTGAAAAAAGGGGATAAGACATTCTTCAGATTTATAAATGAAAAAAGGAAATAAAACAAGGAATAACTAAATTAAAAACAAAGGAAGGAAGGTATGTAGAAGAGAATAAGGGGCTAGCCGACTGCCTTAATGAATACTTCTGTTCAGTTTTTACAGAAGAAAAAGGACCATGTGTCTTTACAGAGGAAGAGGTTCTACGTGTGCTGTCTAAAGTGAAAACAAATAAATCACAGGGGCCTGATGGGATACACCCAAAATTATTAAAGAGCTTAGTGGTGAGCTAGAAAAACCGTTAACACATTTATTTAACCAATCACTGGTAACAGGAGTCGTCCCGGAAGATTGGAAATTAGCAAATATCGTGCCCAATCACAAGGCCAGTAAGTCTGACATCAATAGTGGGGAAATTAATGGAAACCCTACTAAAGGATAGGATTGTGGATCTAAAATCCCATGGATTGCAAGATGAAAAACACTGGGTTTACTTTAGGGAGATCATGTCAAACAAATCTTATTGATTTTTTTGACTGGGTAACTAAAATAATAGATGGCGGAGGGGCAGTAGACAGCGCATATCTAGATTTTAGTAAGGCTTTTGACACTGTCCCACATAGAAGACTTGTCAATAAACTACAGTCATTGAGCTTGGACTCCCATATTATTGAGTGGATTAGGCAGTGGCTGAGTGACAGACAACAGAGGGTTGTAGTCAATGGAGAATATTCAGAGCAAGGTCTTGTCACCAGTGGGGACCTCAGGGATCTGTACTGGGATCAATTTTGTTTAATATCTTCATTAGTGATATCGCAAAAGGTCTCGATGGCAAGGTGTTGGTCTTCTTGCTGATGACACAAAGATATGTAACATGGTTGATGTTCCTGGAGGTATACAGCAAATGGAAAAGGATTTAAGAAAACTAGAAGAATGGTCAGAACTCTGGCAACTGAAATTTTATGTGGATAAGTGCAAGATAATGCACCTGGTGCATAAAAACCCTCGGGCAGAATATAGAATATTTGACACAGTCCTGAGCTCAGTATCTGAGGAGAGGGGTTTAGGAGTAATTATTTCAGAAGACTTAAAGGTAGGAAGACAATGTAATAGAGCAGCAGGAAATGCTAGCAGAATGCTTGGATGTATAGGGAGAGGTATAAGCAGTAAAAAGAGAGAAGTGCTCATGCCACTGTACAGAACACTGGTGAGACCTCACTTGGAGTATTGTGCGCTGTACTGGAGACTATATCTCCAGAAGGATATAGATACTCTAGAGAGAGAGAGTTCAGAGAAGAGCTACTAATCTACTACATGGATTGCAGGATAAAACTTACCAGGAAAGGTTAAAGTACCTTAACATGTATAGAAGAAAGAGGAGACAGAGGGGATATGATAGAGACTTTTACATAAAGGGAATCAACACAGTACAGGAGGAGATCATATTTAAAAGAAGAAAAACTACCACAAGAGGACAAAGTTTTAAATTAGAGGGGCAAAGGTTTCTGCAGTAATATCAGGAAGTATTACTTTATTGAGAGAGTAGTGGATGCATGGAATAGCCTTCCTGCAGAACTGGTAGCTGCAAATACAGTTAAGGAGTTTAAACATGCATGGGATAAGCATAAGGCTATCCTTCATATAAGATAGGGCCAGGAACTATTCATAGTATTCAGATTATTGGGCAGGCTAGATGGGTGGGCCAAATAGTTCTTATCTGCCGACACATTCTATGTTTCTATGTAGTATTATATTCAGTGGGTACAGTGTGTGGTAGTATTATATTCAGCAGGCAGAGTGTGTTGTAGTATTATAATCAGAGTGCAAAGTGTGTGACAGTATTTTATTCATAGAAATCAGTTTGTGGTATTACAATATTTTTAGGACGCAGTGTGTGCCAAGGTTAAATTCTAAGGGCGCAGTATGTGGCGGTATTATATTCAGAGGGTACAGTGTGTGGTAGTATTATATTCAGGGGTACAGTTTGTGCCAGTATTATATTCAGATTATATTCAGGGGGAACAGCGTGTGGCAGTATTATATTTTGGGGGGGGGGAAAGTGTGTGGTAGTACTATATTCAGAGGGTACAGTGTGTGGCAGTATTATATTTAGGGGTCACAGTATGTGGCATGTTTATATTCAGAGGGTGCAATGTATTGCCCAGGGTCCAATCAAAATTAAAGATGGCCCTGAATATAACTACTATAATACTGCTCCTATGTACAAGAATATAACTACTGTAATATTGCCTTCTATGTAAAAGAATGTATTTACTATAATACTGCTCCTATGTACAAGAATATAACTACTATAATACTGTTCCTATGTACAAGAATATAACTACTGTAATATTGCCTTCTATGTAAAAGAATGTATTTACTATAATACTGCTCCTATGTACAAGAATATAACTACTATAATACTGTTCCTATGTACAAGAATATAACTACTGTAATACTGCCTCCTATGTACAAGAATATAACTACTATAATACTGCTCCTATGCACAGGAATATAACTACTATAATAATGCCTCCTATGTACAAAAATACAACAACTATAATATTGCTCCTATGTACAAGAATTTAACTACTATAATATTGCTCCTATGTAAAAGAAGATAACTACCATAATACTAGTACATTAAAGGAGGACTCCAAAACACCAAAATTAACCTCCATACTGCCGGCAGTAAAAAACTAAATAGATACATACCTTCCTTCGCTCCCCCAGTGCCTCCAGCAACCGACTCCGGTCTCCCCCGCGATCCTCTTCATGTTTGCCGGTGGTCGGCAAGTCATACTGCGCTCAGTCAATCACCGGCCGCAGCGAAGTTCCGCCTCGGCCGGCGATAGGCTGAGCGGCATTGCGAGAACGCTTCAAGACACACAATTCTTCACTACACCGGCACCTGCTGCCGGGGCTGAAAACGTCACACTGCCGCTCTGCCTATCGCCGGCCGAGTCGGTACTTTGCTGCGGCCAGTGATTGGCTGAGTGCAGTATGACTCGCCGACCACCGGCAACCAGGAAGAGGGTCGCAGCGGAGACTGGAGCCGGTTACCGGAGGAGCGAAGGAAGGTATGTATCTATTTATTTTTTTACTGCCAGCATATTGAGGGCAATTTTTGTATTCTGGAGTTCTCCTTTAAGCAATGGTGTTTGTGCTGTGTACATGGTCAGTGGCCTCTGATCTGGTAAGAGTTAATTCCAGAGTCTATATGCAGGAGTCAGTCTGGAATAAAATAAGTTAACAATGAAGCGGCGTTGTGGCGGCCGTTCCTTAATACAAGTCTAATATTATGCACATTTTATCAGCTGCTCCAGGTCTTCAGAGATAATATATAAAATAGAATAGAAGCTTCTTGTTTGGCGTCAGACAGACAGATCAATACTGACAAATGTTATTGGATTTAATAAATACTTTGTGTCTATTGATCAGGAACTATATCATGAATTAATGGAAGCTGGCTGGAGCAGTGGCTGTTCGATCCCGGACCAAACAGAGGAGATCTGCCAAAATACATCACTATATTAATGCTGAGAGCAAATGAACAGGAGGCGATGTGAAGCTGGAACAGTACAGAAGCAGAAAGCTTTCCTCTAACTTCATGACTGGGCATATGTCTCTAGGAGGTGACCATAGGCCCAAGGGTTTAACTCTGAACAGATTAATGTTCTAATATTAATTTATCTTTAAAGAATACCTGTAATATCCAACAAAAAAGTTATATGCATCTTAGTACCTAATCCTGATCACATACATACTGTGCAATTTTATGTGTCTAGCCACTATAGCTCTCTCACAAACACCTTATATTTGTTGCTCACTTGGTTTGTCATTCTGTACTTTGGAGGGGGCGTATCCTCACTCTGCATGACTCAGTTTACTCCCTGAGTGGTAGGTCTCTTCATCCAATCACTGCTCTGTAACCCCTTCCTCTCTGTTTTCATGATGCAGTCTGATAGGACAGGAGTGAGCACAGAAAAGTGCTAGTCCCGTCCTCACTTACTGGACTCTGTCCCAGCCTTTGCTTCAGCTTGGACAAAGATGACGCTGCAGTGGACAGGATTATGTTCTGGATGGTATGGGGACCCCTTGTCGTGTTTTTTTTTAATAAGCCATATAAAAAGGAGATAACATTTTCTAATGTAGTAAATTAGAAAAAGTTTTTGTATCCGACATACTAAAGGGTATGTGCAGTTTTGTATTCAAAAAAGTGAAGCAAATAACCTTTATCATCTGCACAATGACCTATGTAAGAAGCCTTTTTCTGTCTTTATCCCCTTGGCCCAGCACAGTTGTACCAGCTGCAACACCAAACTTCACATTGGTGGTGGTAGATTTATAAGGTTTGCTGGACAGATAATTGCATGCCTGGAGTGCTGAGGCCTAGATCTGTTTGCTTCCCTGCATTGCAAATGTATATTCTATGTTTCTGTGCTAAAACATGCATGCGCTGAGTTTTCTACAGAGTGCAAGGGGTTAACAATTGCTTTAGAAAATGTGTGTTCTGATGTTAGGAGAAGTAGTATATAGTCACATGTCCAACTCCTGTCAATGGTTGTTCAACTCCACCCCACCTATCCCTGGATAGGAGGTGTGGACCAAGGTCCAATGAATATCACATAAAAAAATTAGTGCTCAGGCTATGGTACCCTCACCATTAATAAATAAATAAATGAAAATATGATGAAAATGCAAAAATAAAGAAAAAAGTCCCAAATAAACCAGCATCGTACAACATGCAAATTCTCAGCACAGAAATGTTATTATATCATATATCAGCATTTATAGTTCAGTATATTCTGCTCTGCTAGGGGAAGCTAGAACCGGTCACTTCTCTAACTCAAAATAAAGGGCCTAACAAGAGAAAATCCCAGCTGACCTAATGTATGAACTGGTCACTTCTCACAGTCTGCAGCTTTAGACATCACAATGTTCCCACACTGCCTTTACAATAGGCTTCAGCCTGGATACATCTCTGCCACATACTTTTATGAAAAACTCCTGTCACATAACTACTATAATGCTACTCCTATGTACAAGAATATAACTACTATAATACTGTTCCTATGTACAAGAATATAACTACTATAATACTGCCTCCTATATACAAGAATATAACTACTATAATACTACCCCCTATATACAAGAATATAACTACTATAATACTGCTCCTATATACAAGAATATAACTACTATAATACTGCCTCCTATATACAAGAATATAACTACTATAATACTGCTCCTATATACAAGAATATAATTACTATAATACTGCCCCCTATGTACAAGAATATAACTACTATAATACTGCTCCTATATACAAGAATATAACTACTATAATACTGCTACTGTGTACAAGAATATAACTACTATAATACTGCTCCTATGTACGAGAATATAACTACTATAATACTGCCCCTATGTACAAGAATATAACTACTATAATACTGCTCCTATGTACAAGAATATAACTACTATAATACTGCTCCTATATACAAGAATATAACTACTATAATACTACCTCCTATATACAAGAATATAACTACTATAATATTGCTCCTATGTACAAGACTATAACTACTATAATACTGCTACTATGTACAAGAATATAGCTACTATAATACTGCTCCTATGTACAAGAATATAACTACTATAATACTGCTCCTATGTACAAGACTATAACTACTATAATACTGCTCCTATGTACAAGAATATAACTACTATAATACTGCTACTATGTACAAGAATATAGCTACTATAATACTGCTCCTATGTACAAGAATATAACTACTATAATACTGCTCCTATGTACAAGACTATAACTACTATAATACTGCTCCTATGTACGAGAATATAACTACTATAATACTGCCCCTATGTACAAGAATATAACTACTATAATACTGCTCCTATGTACAAGAATATAACTACTATAATACTGCTCCTATATACAAGAATATAACTACTATAATACTGCTACTATGTACAAGAATATAACTACTATAATACTGCTCCTATGTAGAAGAATATAACTACTATAATACTGCCCCCTATGCAGAGCTGCTATTAGACAGCTCAAGGCCTGGCCCCCTGGACACCTCTCACTGTACCGCCAATCGCACGTATCATGTTCTGCATCCCATGTTGCATGATGTCATACCAGTATCAGCATTACAAATGTGCCTGCTACCCCCCGTGCACTTTTATTTCCCCCTTGATCGCCCCCCTGTGCCATTTCATCATCCCCTGTGCAATTTAATCTCCCCCTTATCACTTACTACCTGTATAAATTCATCCCCTCTCTTAATCCCCCCAACGCCACTTCATGTGCCACATTATTTCTCTTCATCGCCCCATGTGCCACTTTAAATCATTGAGCAGCACCGGTGGACGTACAGAAGTTTCTGCGCTGGTGCTGCTGCAGGGCAGTGCAGCAGGGGCCCGGCTCCCCCTAGGAGCCCGGGCCCCTTATTGGGGTATTGGCTGTACCCCACTGATGGCAGCCCTGCCCCTATGTACAAGAATATAAGTACTATTGGGGTGTCCCGGTACAGGACATGGTCCTGTACCATCTCTAGGTCCCCTCCGGAAGAGTCCTTGCAGTCCATAGGGCTCTCCTGCGGGGCTCACCCCTTGCTCACCTTCTGTTAATGCATTGTAAATGTGTTGTGTACATATTGTTCATTATACATAAAGTTGTACAAATGTATAGAGGTTAGTCATGTGAACCACTGTCATGTGACACCACCCAGAGTGCCATGGGCACAGGAACCACAGGCTTTGCAACCAATGGGCTTTAGTCCAGCCCCCCTTGTGTATAAGGGGCTGTAGTCTCTAAATTCTCTCTCTTATCTCCTGGATTTAAGCCAAGCACAATACCTCTACTATCTAAATTCATCTCATCTAGGCCAAAACCTAAAGAACCTGCAGCCACTTCAAAACGTGAGTTATCAAGCTCTATCTAGTGACTACTACTTAACTAAAGAATAATATTAGTAGCACAGTGGCCTGCATAAATCATCTCAATACTACAAGTCCCAGCAAGCCTGTGAGGTATCCTGGATCCCGGTTGCCTCTAGAAAAACTGCATAACTGTAAAGACTGTTTAATAAGAAGTTCAAGTAAAAGTTCCAGTTATCTCACAATTCCTGCTGTGGACATTCCTTTATTGCCTGCCGTTTCTGGGTTGGTTGTCGGCAGGGCCTTATACCGAAACAACCACATCCTGGCATCACGACTAATCAGGGGTTAATAACACCTTACCCCACAGGGTTAATACCATTGCAACACCCCGGCACCACACTATAATAACGTCCTCTATGTACCAGAAAAAAACAAGTAACCAAGGATGGTACCATCTCCTTTGCTGTTGTGTAGTGAGACCCTGTATAGCGTTGCCACCTTTCTTGCAAAAAACATATCGGCCATGCTAATTAGCATAATTAATTATATATGCGTGAGATCACAGGATACACATATGCAGAGGAAATGTTGTCCTATTCGGACCCCTATAGCTTTTTTATTTCTCCTTATACGGGCCTGTATAAGCAGAGGCGTAGCTTGTAGGGCCCCATATGGCAAATATAATACTGGTCTCTTATGGGGCAGTTGTGCTTTGGGGCCCCCTTAGGCACCAGGGCCCCGATGCGACTGCTACCTCCGCTACCTCTATAGCTACGCCCCTGTGTATGAGGGTCATTTTTTGCCCCCCGATCTTTAGTTTTTAACGGTACCATTTTTGTTTTGATGGGACTTTTTGATCGCTTTTTTTTAAATTAAATTAGAGAGTTGCAGTTATTTACTAACTACAACTTCCAGCATGCCCTGATACAGCCTGTGGCTCAGCAGCTGCTCCAAACGAAAACTACAACTCCCAGCATGCCCTGATACAGCCTTTGGCTCAGCAGCTACCCCAAATGAAAACTACAACTCCCAGCATGCCCTGATACAGCCTTTGGTTCAGCAGCTGCCCCAAATGAAAACTACAGTTCCCAGCATGTTGGGCTATATAGTAGTATATAATATAGTTCAGTGTTTTCCAACCAGGGGTGCCTCCAGCTGTTTCAAAACTACAACTCCCAGCATGCCCGGACAGCCAACGGCTGTCCGGGCATGCTGGGAGTTGTAGTTTTGCAACAGCCGGAGGCGCTCTGGTAGGTAAACACTGGTATAGTATATGGTGCAACATTCCAGGAGTTGGAGGATTGGTTGGATAAATACCGGCCATTGCATTGCTAGTATGTTTTATATAAAAATACTGGCAGGGTCGCCAAAATACCGGCCAGGTGGCAACCCTAGACCCCTGTGCATGTCTCCCCTCTTTGGAGGGACTGTATTGTTAGCAAACAAGGGAATTAAAGGGGTTATCCAGGAAAAAACTTAAAAAAAATCTTAATCCTTTCAGTACTTATGAGCTTCTGAAATTAAGGTTGTTCATTTCTGTCTAAGTACTCTCTGATGACATGTGTCTCGGGAAACGCCCAGTTTAGAAGAGGTTTGCTATGGGGATTTGCTTCTAAACTGGGCGTTTCCCGAGACACGTGTCATTAGAGAGCACTTAGACAGAAAAGAACAACCTTAACTTCAGAAGCTCATAAGTACTGAAAGGATTATGATTTTTTAATAGAAGTAATTTACAAATCTGTTTAACTTTCTGGAGCCAGTTGAGATATATATATATATATATATATATATATATATATATATATATATATAAAAAGTTTTTCTTCCTGGATAACCCCTTTAAAAACTGGTTTCATGGAGTTGCTGAGAATGGGGCCCTACCCTGATCTGCACTATGGGGCCCCTCCTCTCTATGAACAGACAAGTAAAGCCCCATTAGGTTTCCTCAGTCAGGTCCGGAATCAATGAATGAGGATGTTGCGCTGAGCTCGGACTTCCCTGGTCACCATCACCTATGATTCCTCACCGTATGGTCATTTCCTATGAACGGCTTTTATTCCAAGACAATGCCGCGTCTTATTCTCTGCGTATAGATCTCTAGATGTGGTTTGGACAAAAAAAAAGAAGAAAACCAAAAAAGTTCACCGCAGCAATAAAAGCGAAGCATCAATTATACTGACAGCCGCCTCACTCCAAGCCTCCAGCCTCTCTGTCTTCTGGATAAACCACGGCCCCGACTCCATTCATCCATCCATTCAATAAAGTCGTTTTATTTTTATATTTTTTTTTTGTTCTGCCTTTAGATATTTTACATTCTTTTTATTTTATTTTTTTACCCTTTTTCATGTTTTATCCCACTTTGAATTTTCTGACCTCTGTGTAGCTGTCACTTCCAGGAGTAAGTGCCACCATGAGGGATGAGCAGAGCGGAGTACTCCCGGTAAATGATGGTGTAGTGCGCCAATCTATGTATCACTGGTGACAATTCCTTCGCAGTAGTTTATGGTTCTACCTATGACGGCAGAAATTACATTGCTACTGTCCTGCTCTCCAGAGATTGGCCGAGACTCTATTCCCGGGTCCGACATGAGATCTTTATGGACATAAGTTATGAGTGGATGTGGAGACGCTCTCTGCAGAAATACAGCGTCTGCCTGGGCAGAAAATGATGTTTTTGTACAATGGTTGCACTTCCTATGTGGTGGAGATTTACCGGAAGGTACTAAGGATAAGATATTGCAGATAAAAGGCGTACCTGTCATATCACAGAAAAATAACAATGCTTCTATATGTTACTAAGTCATGCAAATGCTTTACATGTCTTTCTTCTGCGTCTAGCTTCTGTATCACAAATCCCTCTGTTCTGCTGCTCACTCATTCTGACATCCACTGCTCAGAAAGGGGCGTGTCCGAGACAAACACTGAGCCCGCCCTCACTCACCATGCATTCATTTCCTCCCTGAGTCTGCTGTGCTGTGCTGGGTCTCTTCATCCAATCACTGCAAGGTGCTCTGTAACCCCCTCCTCTCTGTCTTCAATGATACAGTCTGGTAGGACAGGAGTGAGCACAGAGGAGTGCAAATCCCGCCCTCACTTCCTGGACCTAGCAGCCTGTGCTTCAACTAAGACAAAGATGATTATGGTTTGGATGATTTGGGGACCCATTGAGGTTTTTTTTTTTTTTTTTTTTTTTATTTACAAGCTCTGATTTGTAGAAGAAAGAGATAAAAATTTCCATGAATTAGAAAGATTCATGTTTTGCCAAGATGTACATCATATAAAGTTTTTGTTGCCTATTTACAAACCTGTCAGGTAAAGGGTGCATGCACACCATGTTTTTGCAATACAGGTTTTTGATGAAAAACGGATTCCTTCAAACCTGACTAAACTGTATCAAAAAGTGTGTACAAATTTTAACTCATATACGGTTTGAAAAATGATGTCCAGTTGCATCCGTTTTTTAAGAAAAAAATTTATACGTTTTTAACTTTTTACTCCATTTTGAATAAAGTTTCACTTGTTTGATTGAAATTCCAAGAAAAAAACTGTGCAAAGTCAAAAACCGTTTGGGGCAAACCGGATGGAACTGTACGCACATACGGTTCTGTACGGTTCCCATTGACTCCCATGTTAAAAAAAAAATGTATATGGTTTAATACAGTTTTTCACCAGGACCAAAAAACGTGGTAGACTACAGTTTTGGTTTTGGGTAAAAAAATTGACAAAACCGTATAAGATACAAAACGGACTAAACCGGATGATGCGTTTGACATATGGTTTACAATGTTAAGTCATTGCATACGGTTTTCTATACAGTTCCATACGGTTTTTAACTTAAAACTGTACACGGGAACTGTATAGCAAAAACGTGGTGTGCATGCACCCAAACACTGGTATAAACAAGCACATGACTAGATAGGGCTTATATTTTATCTTTGTAGTTTTTTCCAGCACCAATATATACTGTATATATGCCTTTTTGTCACTATGCAAATTAGGGTCAAAAGCCCAGGGGGCTCTTCCCAGCACGGCAAGAGCCCAGGGGGCGTTTCCCAGCACGGCAAGAGCCCAGGGGGTGTTTCCCAGCACTCAAACGCCTAGATAAGTCCAACCCTTCTCCTCTTTACCTATTGGCTGTTGGTCACACAGGGTAGGTGTAAGCAGAGTCAGATTCCCTGCACTCCATCATGTCACCTTCTTCTGCACATTCTCTACATGGGTACCAAATGTTTTCCGTTGTCACATCTCTGTGCCCGTTTCTCCCTGCCAGGTTTTTATTTTTATTTTTTAGAAATTGTGCAATGTTTTTATGTTGTTAACCATTTTATTTCAAAATGTTTTGTGATGTTTTTTCTAGTTTTGCATTTTACTATCTTTATCAGTGTTTTCCAAGCAGGGTGCCTCCAGCTGTTGCAAAACTACAACTCCCAGCATGCCTGGACAGACTGTTTGAAAAACACTTATCTATATTTTAAACACTTATCTATATTCTGCCCACTTGGGCTTCAGCTAAGCTGAGACTTCCTGCTTTGTACAGATCATTTCCCAGTGATACCTTTCCCAGATAAGAAGTTCAGTAAAAGGTGACACCGTTATATAAATAACACTGGATCCACCACCCTGCACAGCAGAGATCAGCCTGCCCTCCCGATAGTATGATCTCTGAAAAGGTCACAGAGAATGCCCAGTAGCGTCTCCAATTCATAGGACAGCTCCTGTCTATTGTTGTCTATGCCTATGGGTCCAGCTGTAAAGCATATCACTAAAAGCTCAGGTATGATGGCTGCCCCCATAATGTACAAAAAAATGAATCAGAAAATAAAAATTGATTAAAAAAAAGATGTTTTACCATTTGTCTCTAATCAGGAATTAAATCTAGGTGATGCATTCCCTTTAGGCGGCGATACACATACGATAGCTGTTGGCAAAACTCTCGATACTCACCTCAGCTGCTGCAGAACATTATAATTCTGTACACACCTCAGCTGCTGCAGAACATCATGATACACTTTTCTACTTTATCATACTTACCTCAGCTACTGCAGAACATAATACACACCTCATCTGCTGCGAAACCTCTTAAAACCTCAGCTGATGAACAAAATCATAATACACACCTCTGCTGCTGTAGAACCTCATAGTACACACCTTAGCTGCTGCAGAACCTCACAGTACACACCTCAACTGCTGCATATCCATATAATACACATCTCAACTGCTGCAGAACCTCATAATAAACACCTCAGCTGTTAAAGTAGCTCACAATAAACCTCGGCCACTGCAGAACCTAATCATACACATCTTAGCTGCTGGAGAACCTCATAATACACACCTCAGCTGTTGAGGAACCTCATTGTACACACCTCAGTTGCTGCAGAACCTAATAATACACACCTCAGCTACTGCAGAACCTCATAACAGATACATCAGTTGCTGCAGAACCTCATAGTACACACCTCATCTGCTGCGGAACCTCAAAGTACATACCTCAAATGCTGCAGAACCCCATAATGCACCTCTGCTACTGCAGAATCTAATAATACACATCTTAGCTGCTGCATAACCTCATAAAATAAACATAAGCTGTTGTGGAACCTCATAGTACACACCTCAGCTGCTGCAGACCCTCATAACAGACACATCAGCTGCTGCAGACCCTCATAACAGACACATCAGCTGCTGCAGAACCTCATAACAGATACATCAACTGCTGCAGAACCTCATAGTACACACCTCATCTGCTGCGGAACCTCACAGAACACACCTCAAGTGCTGCAGAACCCCATAATGCACTCCTGAGGTGTTGCAGAACCTCAAAATACATAACTCAGCTGCTTTAGAGGAATGAAAGTGTTTCATATTTATCGATCAATGTTGGACATGACGCTCCTCCTACACTTAAAAAAGAGGTTCTACAGCAGCAGAGGTGTGTGTTGTAAGAAATAATGCAGCGCTTAAACATGTTTAAGAACATTTAAAGTCCCCTTAAAGTTCTGCAAATTCCCATAGCAAACCTATCCTGCTCAAGACAGTTCCTGGCATGGACAAAGGTGTCAGCAGAGAGCACTGTGGTCAGACAGAAAATAACTTCAAAAGGAAAAGAACTTCCTGTGGAGCATATACCAGCTAATAAGTACTGGAAGGATTAAAGGGGTACTCCGGTGCTTAGACATCTTATCCACTATCCAAAGGAGTCCCGCTGCTGAGGACCCCCGTGATCTTGCACGCGGCCCCCCATTTGTAATCAGTCCCTGGAGCGTGTTCGCTCTGGGTCTGATTACGGGCGATAACAGGGCGGGCGGCGTGTGACGTCACGCTCCGCCCCTCAATGCAAGCCTACGGTAGGGGGCATGATAGCTGTCACACCCCCTCCCATAGGCTTGCATTGAGGGGCGGAGCGTGATGCCACACGGGGCGCAGGCGTGACGTCACACGCCGCCTGCCCTGTGATCGCCCGTAATCAGACCCAGAGCGAACACGCTCCGGGGACTGATTACAAACGGGGTGCCAGATCACTGGGGTTCCCAGTGGCAGGACTCCTGCGGTCAGGCATCTTATCCCCTATCCTTTGGATAGGGGATAAGATGTCTAAGCACCGGAGTGCCCCTTTAAGAACTTTTTTCGGTTTAACTTTCTGGCATCAGTTGATTAAAAAAATTTTTTTCGAGCGGAGTACCCCTTTAATGTCTTCTAACATTCTTATAATTTACACCAGTGTCCCTCAACCCATTACTACAACTCCCATTATGCCCTGACAGCCAGACGACCACTGATTCCAACTGGTGGACATTATTCCATATAGAATCTGTACCAGATATATACAGGTGTAGGTGTCCATATTAGGAAAGTAACAGCGATAACTCTGCTTCTTATTGGTATGGGGACATTTTAAGAAGATGAGAGAAAGTTGTTCTGGCAGATCCTGTGTTCTGAGCTGAGTCATCCCCATTGTTTGTCAGCGTCTCATTCACCAGATTCATTCCAAGAGGACTGAGACATGAACATTCCTGCTTTGATGTCCTGCAATATCTGAGAGCTACATGGAAGTCTTGGGACTATGCATCAACCGTGTGTCACTGCTCCTTCTCCACCCCTGGAGCCTGGATCATGGTGAATAGATAGGAAATATCACTACAACTCAGCGGGTTTTTCCCCCCCTATTATTTGAGCTTTTATTTGCATTTGTTAAACAATTTAAGGCTTAAAGGGGTACTCCAGTGGAAAACTATTTTTATTTTATTTTATTTTTTTTCAAATCAACCAGTGTCAGAAAGTTAAACAGATTTGTAAATTACTTCTATTTAAAAATCTTAATCCTTCAGTACTTATCAGCTGCTGTATGCTCCAGAGGAAGTTGTATAGTTCTTTTCAGTCTGACCACAGTGCTCTCTGCTGCCACCTCTGTCCATGTGAGGAACTGTCATTAGTCAAGCTTCGGGTCATGGGTTAAGCTGGTGATCTCTGGGAGAACATGTGACAACAAATCATGTGACTGAATAACATAACATGTGACAGACTTACAGGTCCTTGAGACTACCTCTCACAGGTCCTCTGTTCTATCTGTACATTAGGATCCTGTCTATAAATTAAGGGTCTCAACCAGACAGGGCCTAAGGGTTGTACAGGACCATGTCCTGTACTGGGACATTACATATGTTCCACAGGAAGTTGTATAGTTCTTTCCAGTCTGACCACTGTGTTCTCTGCTACCACCTCTGTCAGTTTCAGGAACTGTCTGGAGCAGGAGTCAATCCCCATAGCAAACCAATCCTGCTCTGGACAGTTCCTTACATGGACAGAGGTGGCAGCAGAGAGCACTGTGGTCAGACTGAAAAGAACTATACAACTTCCTGTGGAACATATGTAATGTCCCAGTACAGGACATGGTCCTGTACAACCCTTAGGCCCTGTCTGGTTGAGACCCTTAATTTATAGACAGGATCCTAATGTATAGATAGAGCAGAGGACCTGTGAGAGGTAGTCTCAAGGACCTGTAAGTCTGTCACATGTTATGTTATGCAGTCACATGATTTGTTGTCACATGTTCTCCCAGAGATCACCAGCTTAACCCATAACCCGAAGCTTGACTAATGGGCCTTAGTCTCGCCGACCACTATATAAAGGGGCGGCCATTACAATTCATTCTCTTCTCTTTGAGATCAGTCTTTACTGAGAACCAGCAAACACCAGAGATCTCAGTGCTAGTGATCAGCTACCTGGAAGGCCACAAAGCTACAGTCATTCCAGTAAGTCAAAAGTCTATGTCTGCTGTCACTACAAATAGTCAAGTCCTGCATATAGTCAAGCACCAAGATAATTGTCTCAAGTCTATTATAATTGGTCCCGGCAAGCTGCAAGGTCTTCTGGGTTCCTGGCCACCTCTGGGAATGTGGCCTAGCTGTGAAGATAATACCATCTGTCTTAAACTCAGTAAAGCCTCCGTTAAATCATACCTGGTTGTGGACTCTCCTTTCCTTAACTAGCCATTGGAATAGCGGAGATACCGTTCGTGTGGTTCCGGTACCAAAAACCCCTCTGGCGTCACGAACACTAGGGGTTAATAACATCTTACCCCAGGGGTTAATACCATCTGATCCCACCACCTACACCCGTGGTCCCGCCATACACCAGTGGTCCACCACACATAAAGCAACTGTTTTTAAATAGAAATAATTTACAAATCTGTATAACTTTTTGGCACCACTTGATTTTAACAGTTGCATTCATACAAGATGAGTGGATTGTTCATCACATGATACACTCTTCATTCAGTTTCTATGTAGAAGTTTCTGGAAAGGCTGGAGGAGGAATTTCCTAGTCTAACTCCTCTTAACCCAGAGGAGTGGACCTCTTCTCTGCTAGCTCTGCTCCTGCATTCTACCGTAGTAAGAAGAGTAAGCCTGAACAGTTGCATTCGTAAAAGATGAGTGGATCGTTCGTCACATGATACATTCTTCAGTCAGTTTCTATATAGAAGATTCTGGAAAGGCTGGAGGAGGAGTTCCCTAGTCTAGCTTCTCTCTCCCCAGAGGGATAGACCTATGCTCTGCTCCTGTTAGGCCAGTGTTTCCCAACCAGTGTGCCCTCAGCTGTTGCCGAAGGCTGTCTGGGCATGCTGGGAGTTGTAGTTTGGCAACAGCCAAAGGCACACTAGTTGGAAGGAGCGGGTGCTTACAGCTTCCGCTCCACCATACTAAAGTATGGAACCCCCCCCCCCTTTCTACACCACTGTGCACGATACTCTGGCCCCTGTATCACCCGTCATCAGCCACGGAGCGTTCTTCGCTCCATGCAGCGGGTGAACGATGCTGCAGGAAAGACGGCTGGGGTCCCTAGCGGCAGGACATCCGCCATCAGACATCTTATCCCCTGTCCTTTGGATTGGGGATAAGATATCTAGGGACGGAGTACCCCTTTAAACAGGTGCGGTTTTGCTGCATGGTAATTGCCCAATCACACTATCGCTCTGTGTGAACACAGCCTAAACATTCCTGATTTATTGGATTTCGCCGTATTCCGTGCGGACGTGATCGGGGTCACAGCTGATAGTAAATAACCCTGAATAGAATTAATAGACGACTGCAGGGGGAGGAACGATACCGAATGTTCCAAAATATTTACAGGTTTTTCTTTTTAAGAATCTCTTCAGGGACCTAAAAAACCACATTGACCGCTGCCGGCGTATAAATAAAGACGACTTTCGATTTGGAAAGAGCTGTCGAAATAAATGTATCTCAGAGATATTGGTTTACGAGAGCGGCCGGCGTGTTTATTTATGCATTAGGTACCCTATCAAAACAACACAGCCCTATGTGGGATCCACAAGGCGAGATAAGGGGGGGGGGGGGTCGCATCTCGCTCCCTTGCAATGTGAGATACACAAATGTCCGGCATTAACCCTTAAGACCAGTGTTTTCCAAACTGCATGTCTCCAGCGGTTGCAAAACTACAACTCCAAGCATGCCCGGGCAGCCTTTGGCTGTATGCTAAAATACTGTCATTTTTAGCACACTCATTTTCGTACAAAAAATTCAAAACTTTGTATATATAATTAAGTAGTGAAATAAAACAAAACATATATAAATTGGGTATCATTGTAATAGTATGCACTCAGCAACTCAGCAACTTTTTTTTTTTTTTATAAATCTCCCCTAATGGCGAGGAGGGAAAAAAAAAAAAATAGCAAAAATGAAAAATCCCTGCCTCCTTAAGGGGTTAAAAAGTTATTTCTAAAAAGGTCTTAAAAACATTGACGGAAGTTCATGTTTCGTACAAAATGTTTATGACGAGTGACTAAATCCTTCATATCTGTACGAGAAGCCGCGCTAGATGGTCTGCCAATCGCCAATGGAAACAAAACAAACAGAGTTGAGCAGTGCCGTCAGAGTTGAGCGAGCGCTTCTGCAGGATTCCACTTTAAATAGATTTTTCAATAAATATAGAGATATCACCTTACAGGGATCTAAAGGGAACGGCGAATGTGTCCTCTAGTCGGATGCTAATAGTGTCGCGGTGGCGTGGGCTGCGTCGACTTTCATGGTCATTACGTTTCCGGTTTCATGTACATGATAACAGTTTGTTGTAGGGTTAAAAAAAAAAATAGAAAAAAGTGACGCCGCCAACTAATAGCTTTCAAAACCTCTGCTTGCTGTCTAGAAAGGGGCTCATTTGGTAATAATGTAAGGTTAAAAATCCAGGTGCACGGCCAGGGCCAGTCTTATATTGGATGGCAGCGCCATTGTGGAGTACTATATAGAGCTTTTGGCTGTCCGGGCATCCTGTTAGTTGTAGATTTGCAACAGCTGGAGGCACCCTGGTTAGGAAACACTGATTTATACAGTGTCCTGGTCCATTTTTGTTCAGACTTTCACATGCCTTGTTTAAATGTAGCAAAACTCCCAACCACCAAGGGGCAGGTTACTGGATACTTTTCATACATTAAAGCATACCTGTCATTTCATTTAAAGGGGTACTCTGGTGAAAACCTTTTTTCTTTTAAATCAACTGGTGGCAGAAAGTTAAACATATTTGTAAATTACTTCTATTAAAAATCTTAATCCTTCCAGTACTTATTAGCTGCTGAATGCTACAGAGGAAATTCCTTTCTTTTTGGAACACTGATGACATCACAAGCACAGTTCTCTCTGCTGACATCTCTGTCCATTTTAGCAACCATGCATAGCAGATGTATGCTAAGGGCAGCATGGTGGCTCAGTGGTTAGCACTGCTGCCTTGCAGTGCTGGGGACTTGGGTTCTAATCCCACTAAGGACAACAATAAATAAAGTGTTATTATTGTTACGCCGAGCGCTCCGGGTCCCCGCTCCTCCCCGGAGCGCTCGCAACATCCCCGCTACTGCAGCGCCCCGGTCAGATCTACTGACCGGGTGCGCTGCGATACTGCCCCCAGCCGGGATGCGATTCGCGATGCGGGTGGCGCCCGCTCGCGATGCGCACCCCGGCTCCTGTACCTGACTCGCTCTCCGTCGGTCCTGTCCCGGCGCGTGCGGCCCCGCTCCCTAGGGCACGCGCGCGCCGGGTCTCTGCGATTTAAAGGGCCACTGCACCACTGATTGGCGCAGTTGGTCTAATTAGTGTGTTCACCTGTGCACTCCCTATGTATACCTCACTTCCCCTGCACTCCCTCGCCGGATCTTGTTGCCATTGTGCCAGTGAAAGCGTTTCCTTGTGTGTTCCTAGCCTGTGTTCCAGACCTCCTGCCGTTGCCCCTGACTACGATCCTTGCTGCCTGCCCCGACCTTCTGCTACGTCCGACCTTGCTCTTGTCTACTCCCTTGTACCGCGCCTATCTTCAGCAGTCAGAGAGGTTGAGCCGTTGCTAGTGGATACGACCTGGTTACTACCGCCGCTGCAAGACCATCCCGCTTTGCAGCGGGCTCTGGTGAATACCAGTAGTAACTTAGAACCGGTCCACTAGCACGGTCCACGCCAATCCCTCTCTGGCACAGAGGATCCACCTCCTGCCAGCCGAATCGTGACAGTAGATCCGGCCATGGATCCCGTTGAAGTTCCACTGCCAGTTGTCGCCGACCTCACCACGGTGGTCGCCCAGCAGTCGCAACAGATAGCGCAACAAGGCCACCAGCTGTCTCAACTGACCATGATGCTACAGCAGCTACTACCACAGCTTCAGCAATCATCTCCTCCGCCAGCTCCTGCACCTCCTCCGCAGCGAGTGGCCGCTTCCGGCCTACGACTATCCTTGCCGGATAAATTTGATGGGGACTCTAAGTTTTGCCGTGGCTTTCTTTCGCAATGTTCCCTGCACTTGGAGATGATGTCGGACCAGTTTCCTACTGAAAGGTCTAAGGTGGCTTTCGTAGTCAGCCTTCTGTCTGGGAAAGCTCTGTCATGGGCCACACCGCTCTGGGACCGCAATGACCCCGTCACTGCCTCTGTACACTCCTTCTTCTCGGAAATTCGAAGTGTCTTTGAGGAACCTGCCCGAGCCTCTTCTGCTGAGACTGCCCTGCTGAACCTGGTCCAGGGTAATTCTTCCGTTGGCGAGTACGCCATCCAATTCCGTACTCTTGCTTCCGAATTATCCTGGAATAATGAGGCCCTCTGCGCGACCTTTAAAAAAGGCCTATCCAGCAACATTAAAGATGTTCTGGCCGCACGAGAAATTCCTGCTAACCTGCATGAACTCATTCATCTAGCCACTCGCATTGACATGCGTTTTTCCGAAAGGCGTCAGGAGCTCCGCCAGGATATGGACTTTGTTCGCACGAGGCGTTTTTTCTCCCCGGCTCCTCTCTCCTCAGGTCCTCTGCAATCCGTTCCTGTGCCTCCCGCCGTGGAGGCTATGCAAGTTGACCGGTCTCGCTTGACACCTCAAGAGAGGACACGACGCCGCATGGAGAATCTCTGCCTGTACTGTGCCGGTACCGAACACTTCCTGAAGGATTGTCCTATCCGTCCTCCCCGCCTGGAAAGACGTACGCTGACTCCGCACAAAGGTGAGACAGTTCTTGATGTCAACTCTGCTTCTCCACGCCTTACTGTGCCTGTGCGGATATCTGCCTCTGCCTTCTCCTTCTCTACTATGGCCTTCTTGGATTCCGGATCTGCAGGAAATTTTATTTTGGCCTCTCTCATCAACAGGTTCAACATCCCGGTGACCAGTCTCGCCAGACCCCTCTACATCAATTGTGTTAACAATGAAAGATTGGACTGTACCGTGCGTTACCGCACGGAGCCCCTCCTAATGTGCATCGGACCTCATCACGAAAAAATTGAGTTTTTGGTCCTCTCCAATTGCACTTCCGAAATTCTCCTTGGACTACCGTGGCTTCAACGCCATTCCCCAACCCTTGATTGGTCCACAGGAGAGATCAAGAGCTGGGGTACTTCTTGTTTCAAGGACTGTCTTAAACCGGTTCCCAGTACTCCCTGCCGTGACCCTGTGGGTCCCCCTGTAACCGGTCTCCCTAAGGCTTATATGGACTATGCTGACGTATTTTGCAAAAAACAAGCTGAGACTTTACCTCCTCACAGGCCTTATGACTGTCCTATTGACCTCCTCCCGGGCACTACTCCACCCCGGGGCAGAATTTATCGTCTGTCCGCCCCAGAGACTCTTGCTATGTCTGAATACATCCAGGAAAATTTAAAAAAGGGGTTTATCCGCAAATCCTCCTCTCCTGCCGGAGCTGGATTTTTCTTTGTGTCCAAAAAAGATGGCTCCCTACGTCCTTGCATTGATTACCGCGGACTTAATAAAATCACGGTAAAGAACCGCTACCCCCTACCTCTTATCTCAGAACTCTTTGATCGCCTTCAAGGTGCCCACATCTTTACCAAACTGGACTTAAGAGGTGCTTATAATCTCATCCGCATCAGGGAGGGGGACGAATGGAAAACTGCATTTAACATCAGAGATGGACACTTTGAGTATCTAGTCATGCCCTTTGGCCTGTGCAACGCCCCTGCCGTCTTCCAAGACTTTGTTAATGAAATTTTTCGTGATCTCTTATATTCCTGTGTTGTTGTGTATCTGGACGATATTCTGATTTTTTCTGCCAACTTAGAAGAACATCGCCAGCATGTCCGCATGGTTCTTCAGAGACTTCGAGACAATCAACTTTATGCCAAAATGGAGAAATGTCTGTTTGAATGTCAATCTCTTCCTTTCCTAGGATACTTGGTCTCTGGCCAGGGACTACAAATGGACCCAGATAAACTCTCTGCCATCTTAGATTGGCCACGCCCCTCCGGACTCCGTGCTATCCAACGTTTTTTGGGGTTCGCCAATTATTACAGACAATTTATTCCACATTTTTCCACTATTGTGGCTCCTATCGTGGCTTTAACCAAGAAGAATGCCAATCCTAAGTCCTGGTCTCCCCAAGCGGAAGACGCATTTAAACGGCTCAAGTCTGCCTTTTCTTCTGCTCCCGTGCTCTCCAGACCTGACCCATCTAAACCCTTCCTATTGGAGGTTGATGCCTCCTCAGTGGGAGCTGGAGCAGTCCTTCTACAAAAAAATTCTTCCGGGCATGCTGTTACTTGTGGTTTTTTTTTCTAGGACCTTCTCTCCGGCGGAGAGGAACTACTCCATCGGGGATCGAGAACTACTGGCCATTAAATTGGCACTTGAGGAATGGAGGCATCTGCTGGAGGGATCAAAATTTCCAGTTATCATTTACACCGATCACAAGAATCTCTCCTATCTCCAGTCTGCCCAACGGCTGAATCCTCGCCAGGCCAGGTGGTCGTTGTTCTTTGCCCGTTTTAACTTTGAAATTCATTTTCGCCCTGCCGACAAGAACATTAGGGCCGATGCTCTCTCTCGTTCCTCGGATGCCTCGGAAGTAGAGGTCTCTCCGCAACACATCATTCCTCCTGACTGTCTGATCTCCACTTCTCCAGTCTCCATCAGGCAAACTCCTCCAGGGAAGACCTTCGTTTCTCCACGCCAACGTCTCGGGATTCTCAAATGGGGTCACTCCTCCCACCTCGCAGGCCATGCGGGCATCAAAAAGTCCTTGCAACTCATCTCTCGTTTCTATTGGTGGCCGACTCTGGAGACGGATGTTGTTGATTTTGTGCGGGCCTGTACTGTCTGTGCCCGAGATAAGACTCCTCGCCAGAAGCCTGCTGGTCTCCTTCATCCTCTGCCTGTCCCCGAACAGCCTTGGTCTCTGATTGGTATGGACTTTATTACAGACTTACCCCCATCCCGTGGCAACACTGTTGTTTGGGTGGTCGTTGATCGATTTTCCAAGATGGCACATTTTATTCCTCTTCCTGGTCTTCCTTCAGCGCCTCAGTTGGCAAAACAATTTTTTGTACACATTTTTCGTCTTCACGGTTTGCCCACGCAGATCGTCTCGGATAGAGGCGTCCAATTCGTGTCAAAATTCTGGAGGGCTCTCTGTAAACAACTCAAGATTAAATTAAACTTCTCTTCTGCTTATCATCCTCAATCCAACGGGCAAGTAGAAAGAATTAACCAGGTCCTGGGTGACTATTTACGGCATTTTGTTTCCTCCCGCCAGGATGACTGGGCAGATCTTCTACCATGGGCCGAATTCTCGTACAACTTCAGAGTCTCTGAATCTTCTGCTAAATCCCCATTTTTCTTGGTGTACGGCCGTCACCCTCTTCCCCCCCTCCCTACTCCCTTGCCCTCTGGTTTGCCCGCTGTGGATGAAGTGACTCGTGATCTTTCCACCATATGGAAAGAGACCCAAAATTCTCTTTTACAGGCTTCATCTCGCATGAAAAAGTTTGCCGATAAGAAAAGAAGAGCTTCCCCCATTTTTGCTCCCGGAGACAAGGTATGGCTCTCCGCTAAATATGTCCGCTTCCGTGTCCCCAGTTACAAACTGGGACCACGCTATCTGGGTCCTTTCAAAATCTTGTGCCAAATTAATCCTGTCTCTTACAAACTTCTTCTTCCTCCTTCTTCTCGTATTCCCAATGCCTTTCATGTCTCTCTCCTTAAACCACTCATCATCAACCGTTTCTCTCCCAAACTTGTTTCTCCCACTCCTGTTTCCGGTTCTTCTGACATCTTCTCCGTGAAGGAGATACTGGCCTCCAAGACGGTCAGAGGGAAAACATTTTTTTTGGTTGATTGGGAGGGCTGTGGTCCTGAAGAGAGATCCTGGGAACCTGAGGACAACATCCTAGACAAAAGTCTGGTCCTCAGGTTCTCAGGCTCCAAGAAGAGGGGGAGACCCAAGGGGGGGGGGGGGTACTGTTACGCCGAGCGCTCCGGGTCCCCGCTCCTCCCCGGAGCGCTCGCAACATCCCCGCTACTGCAGCGCCCCGGTCAGATCTACTGACCGGGTGCGCTGCGATACCGCCCCCAGCCGGGATGCGATTCGCGATGCGGGTGGCGCCCGCTCGCGATGCGCACCCCGGCTCCCGTACCTGACTCGCTCTCCGTCGGTCCTGTCCCGGCGCGCGCGGCCCCGCTCCCTAGGGCGCGCGCGCGCCGGGTCTCTGCGATTTAAAGGGCCACTGCGCCACTGATTGGCGCAGTTGGTCTAATTAGTGTGTTCACCTGTGCACTCCCTATGTATACCTCACTTCCCCTGCACTCCCTCGCCGGATCTTGTTGCCATTGTGCCAGTGAAAGCGTTTCCTTGTGTGTTCCTAGCCTGTGTTCCAGACCTCCTGCCGTTGCCCCTGACTACGATCCTTGCTGCCTGCCCCAACCTTCTGCTACGTCCGACCTTGCTCTTGTCTACTCCCTTGTACCGCGCCTATCTTCAGCAGTCAGAGAGGTTGAGCCGTTGCTAGTGGATACGACCTGGTTACTACCGCAGCTGCAAGACCATCCCGCTTTGCGGCGGGCTCTGGTGAATACCAGTAGTAACTTAGAACCGGTCCACTAGCACGGTCCACGCCAATCCCTCTCTGGCACAGAGGATCCACCTCCTGCCAGCCGAATCGTGACAATTATTATTATAATAACGTCAGCAGAGAGCACTGTGCTCGTGATGTAATCAGGGAGCATTCCAAAAAGAAAAGAATTTCCTCTGTAGTATTCAGCAGCTAATAAGTACAGGAAGGATTAAGATTTTTTTAATAGAAGTAATTTACAAAAATGTTTAACTTTCTGCCACCAGTTGATTTAAAAGAAAAAAGGTTTTCACCGGAGTACCCCTTTAACTTTCAAGGAAAAGCTGCCCTGTGTGTGTGTGTGTGTGTGTGTGTTTTGGGGAGCAGCACTATTTCTGGCCTTTATTTAACTTGTAAATGGTATTTTTCAGCAAATTTCTGCTCTGCAGGCTTCAACTATAATTTGTAGCTCTCCCAGAGCTGGTGGGCAGAGCTCCCTCCCCCATATTGCTTGTCTTGCAGACACAGGACAATGCTGAGCTGATTTTGATAACAGGAGAAAGAAGCATTTTTATCTAATAAGATATATTAGAAAATGTCCTTTATTCGCTTGTACTATTGATCTATGCCAAATTGTCTCAAGTGACAGCTCCCCCCCCCAACCTCCTTCATGCAGACACATGACCAAACTGTGCTGATTTCAATAACGAAGAAAGAAGCATTTTTGTCTAATAAAATAGAATACATTGTATTCGCTCGTACAATTGATCTATGCAGCTTTTGTTAAAGTGACAACTCCTCCTCCCGCTTCCATAGACTTGTATTGCTTGTCTTGCATACACAGGACAAAGCTCAGAGCTAATTTTGATAACAGGAGAAAGAAGGATTTTTGTCTAATAAGGCATATTACAAAGTTTCTTTTATTCTCTTGTAGTACTGATCTATGCCAAGTTCAAGTAAACTCCGTAATGAAACCTTATGCCGTAAGCTTCCTCTAGACAGAAAAGAACAACTCAACTTCAGGAGCTGATAATTATTGGAAGTATTAAGATTTTTTAATAGAAGTAATTTACAAATCTGTTTAACTTTCTGGACCCAGTTCATATAAAAAAATAAAAATAACGTTTTTTTTTCCTGGAATACCCCTTTAATGATTGGAAAATTACTCAGCACAGGATACCAGCCTCAGAAAAACAACATGGTGTACAAAGGTAGGCATCCTCTTTAAGTGTATTTATGCACTTTTAATAGGAAATACAGCCGAAAATGATCATGAAAAGATCCCGAGGCTCGGACCACCACTGTTTTGCAGAATGAAGGGGCTACATAGCACCCAAACCACAAGAACTAGTTGACATTTTTAACATATAAATTGAATCTCCTCGCCCCCCCCCCCCCCCCAATTCCTTGAAAGTTCTGAAATACTTGTAATACCATGTGCTGAGTCTTTGACTTATGATCGGCCTCCCAGACAGTATTAGGATCATACAGAGGGATTTTTTAATTAAGTTCTGTAGACAATTGTATGAATTAATAACAAAGAATAAAAAAGCTCCCTGGAGGAATGGTAATTGATGCTTCGCGCCAAGAATGTTTTTTTGTTTGTTTTTTTTTAACCTTGGATTTCACCGTCCTCAGTTATTGGTGATGTCATGTGTACCACTAAGAATTCTAATAGGAGATTTTTTTTTTGTAGCCAGGCTGTGGCCGTCGATACACAAAGCCATATTCTGGTTATGGCTATAGAATTATAATTGCCCTTATTTCACAGTGCTACTTTAGTAATCCAGCTGTGGCTCTCCAGCACAACTACAACTCCCAGCATGCCCTAACAGCTTTAAGTTCCCCAGCTGTTGCAATATTGCAACTCTCATCAGGCCCTGACAGCATTAGGGTCTATTCGCACAGTGGAATTTCCACTTGCGAAATTCCGCCTTAGCCCCTCAAGGACCAGGGCCAATTTGACCTTAAAGGGGTACTCCGGTGGCTAACTTTTTTTTTTAATCAACTGGTGCCAGAAAGTTAAACAGATTTGTAAATTGCTTCTATTAAAAAATCTCAATCCTTCCAGTACTTATTAGCTGCTGAATACTACAGAGGAAATTATTTTCTTTTTGGAACACAGAGCAAACTGCTGACATCACGAGCACAGTGCTCTCTGCTGACATCTCTGTCCATTTTAGGAACTGTCCAGAGCAGCATATGTTTCCTATGGGGACTTTCTCCTACTCTGGACAGTTCTTAAAATGGACAGAGATGTCAGCAGAGAGCACTGTGCTCGTGATGTCAGCAGAGAACTCTGTGTTCCAAAAAGAACGGAAAGTACTGGAAGGATTAAGATTTTTTAATAGAAGTAATTTACAAATCTGTTTAACCTTCTGGCACCAGTTGATTAAAACAAAAACAAAAAATTCCACCGGAGTACCCCTTTAAGGACCACGGGCGTATGGGTACGCCCTTGCTCGCTGGTACTTAAGGACCAAGGGCATACCTATATGCCCGTGGGAATTTCTGTCCCCGCCACGCACCAGGCAGGGACCGGACTGGGATGCCTGCTGAAATCATTCCGTGCCAATGCCCAATGTTGGTGATCGCTGCAAATCGCCGGTGAATTCACACCGGTGATTTGCGGCGATTCCAGGTCATATGGGTCTTTTGTGACCCAGAAAATAAGGGGGATCGGGGGTGTCCAAGACACCCCCGGCACCGGAGGTCACTTACCATCTGCGGTTGCGGCAGCGGGCAGCGATCGGTGGCAGTTTACAGTGGTCTCTAAACTGTACCCCTCCAGATGTTGCAAAACTACAACTCCCAGCATGCCCAAACAGCTGTCTCGGCATGCTGGGAGTTGTAGTTGTTTACCTCCAGCTGTTGCATAACTACAACTCTCAGCATGCCCTTTGGCGATCAGTACATGCTGGGAGTTCTAGTTTTGCAACAGCTGGAGGCACACTGGTTGGAAAATACTGAGTTAGGTAACAGAACCTAACTGAAGGTTTTCCAACCAGTGTGCCTCCAGCTGTTGCAAAAGTACAACTCCCAGCATGCACGGTCTGTCAGTGCATGCTGGGAGTTGTAGTTTTGAAGCAGCTGAAGGTTTGTCCCCCATGTAAGTGTACGGGGTACATTCACATGGGTGGGTTTACAGTGAGTTTCCTGCTTCAAGTTTAGCAAACTCCTAGCGGAAAACTCACTGTAAACCTCCGCCTGTGTGAATGTACCCTAAAAACACCACACTACAGTAACACAAAATAAAGGGTAAAACACTACATATACACCCCCTTACACTGTACCCCCCCCCAATAAAAATGAAAAACGTATCGTACAGCATTATTCCAAAATGGAGCCTCCAGCTGTTGCAAAACAACAACTTCCAGCATTTCCAGACAGCCATTGACTGTCCAGGCATGCTGGGAGTTTAGGAACAGCTGGAGGACCCTCTTTAGGAATCACTGGCGTAGAATACCCCTATGTCCACCCCTATGCAATCCCTAATCTAGTCCTCAAATGCGCATGGCGCTCTCTCACTTTTGAGCCCTGTCGTATTTCAAGGAAACAGTTTAGGGCCACATATGGAATATTTCCATACTCGGGAGCAACTGCCCTACAAACAATTGCCCTATAAACATTTTTACACTTACATGCTCATGTTGCCCCATAATTTTTATTTTCACAAGAGGTAAAAGGTAAAAAAGCACCCCAAAATTTGTAACGCAATTTCTCCTGAGTACGGAAATACCCCATATGTGGGTGTAAAATGCACTGCGGGTGCACAATGAGAGCGCACTATGTACAGTTGAGGCCTAAATTGGTGATTTGCACAGGGGTGGCTGATTTTACAGCAGTTCTGACATTAAAAAAAATTTATAAATACCCACGTGTGACCCCATTTTGGAAACCACACCCCACATGGAACATAACAAGGGGTATAGTGAGCCTTAACACCCCACAGGTGTTTGACAAATTTTCATTTAAAGTTGGATGGGAAAAAAAGAAGAAATTTTTTTCACTAAAATGCTGGTGTTACCCTAAATTTTAAATTTTCACAAGGTTGTAACCCCATTTCTTCTGAGTAAGAACATACCCTATATGTGGATGTAAAGTGCTCTGCGGGCGCACTACAATGCTCAGAAGAGAGGGAGCGGAATTGAAGGCCACGTGTGTTTAAAGCCCCCATAGTGCCAGAACAATGGACCCCCCCCCCACATGTGACCCCATTTTGGAAACTACACCCCTCACGGAATTTAATAAGGTGTACAGTGAGCATTTACACCTCACAGGTGTCTGACAGGTTTTTGGAACAGTGGTCCGTGAAAATGAAAACGCCAGTGGGGTGTAAATGCTCACTGCACCCCTTATTTAATTCTGTGAGGGGTTTAGTTTCCAAAATGGGGTCACTTGTGGGGGGGGGGTCCACTGCTCTGGCACGACGGGGGCTTTATAAACACACATGGCCCCTGACTTCCATTCCAAACCAATTCTCTCTCCAAAATTTCAATGGTGCTCCTTCTCTTCTGAGCATTGTAGTTCGCCCGCAGAGCACTTTACATCCACATATGGGGTATTTCCATACTCAGAAGAAATGAGGTTACAAATTTTGGGGGGCATTTTCTCCTATTACCCCTTATAAAAATGTAAAATTTGGGGAAAAAACTGCATTTTAGTGAAAAGATTTTTTTTTCATTTACACATCCGACTTTAACAAAAAGTCGTCAAACACCTGTGGGGTGTTAATGCTCACTGTACCCCTTGTTACGTTCCTTGAGGGGTGTAGTTTTTTTTTTTTTGCTGCTCTGGCACAATAGGGGCTTCCTACATACGACATGCCCCCCAAAATCCATTTCAGAAAAACTTACTCTCCAAAATCCCATTGTCGCTCCTTCCCTTCTGAGCCCTCTACTGCGCTCACTGAACACTACACATACACATATGAGGTATTTCCTTACTTGAGAGAAATTGGATCACAAATCTTGGGGGGCTTTTTCTCCTATAACCCCTTGTAAAAATTCAAAAACTTGGTCTACAAGAAAATGCGAGCGTAAAAAATTAAGATTTAGAATTTTCTCCTTCACTTTGCTGCTATTCCTGTGAAACACCTAAAGGGTTAACACACTTACTGAATGTCATTTTGAATACTTTGAGGGGTGCAGTTTTTATAATGGGGTCATTTATGGGGTATTTCTAATATGAAGGCCCTTCAAATCCACTTCAAAACTTAAATGGTCCCTGAAGAATTCTGATTTTGAAAATTTTGGGAAAAATTAGAAAATTGCTGCTGAACTTTGAAGCCCTCTGATGTCTTCCAAAAGTAAAAACATGTCAATGTTATGATGCAAACATAAAGTAGACATATTGTATATGTGAATCAATATACCATTTATTTGGAATATCCACCATATAAACACCATACAGTTCATAAATAACACCACCATACCGTATCTAAATTATACCACCATACAGTATGTAAATAAAACCACCATACAGTATGTGAATAATGCAACTATACAGTATGTAACCGTACAGTGTGTAAATAAAACCACCTTATAGAATATAAATAATTCCACCATACAGTACAACACCATACAATGTGTAAATAATACCATCTTGCAATGCGTAAATAATACCTCCCCGACAATGTGGAAATATAAAAACCATACAGTTAATAAATGACACCACCGTACAGTGTGTAAATAATACCACCATGCAGTGTGTTAATAGTACCAACACACAGTATGTAAATAATACCACTATTCAATATGTAAAGAATTCGAACATACAGTCTGTAAATAATACCACCATACAGTGTGTTAATAGTACCATAACACAGGATGTAAATAATACCACCATTCAGTATGTAAATAAAACCACCATACAGTGTGTATATAATTCCAGTATTTGGTATGTAAATAAAATCTCCATATAGTATGTAACCATACAGTGTGTAAATAATACCACTATACAGTACACATATCAAACCACCATACAGTATGTAACCATACAGTGTATAAATAATGCCACCATCTAGTGTGGGAAAAAAATGCCACCAGTATGTAAATAAAAGCCCCATACAATGAGTAAATAAAACTATAGGTGGCATCATAATGTATGTTTTTATCAAGCATTGAGGAAATGTTTAGGTCTCACAAGGAAGGAACTGGTTAAATGGGCACAGTCACCCAAATTTTTTTTGATATGTTTTAGTACTCATGTACTACAACATATCTCTAATATAGATCTATTATAATTTTTTTTCCATTAAACTATTTTACATTTGAAAACCGGCCACTAGGGGTCTCCCTCCTAGTGGCCGGCTGCAGGCTGGTGTGACGTCACGCATGAATTAAGACCGATGCCAACCGGGCATCGGTCCTAATTCATTCAGCCTGCGCTCGCTCCCTGCCTGTCAATCAGACAGGGGGAAGCAAGCGCTGAGAGCGCATTCTCTCCCTGGCCTCACCCACCTCCCGGCATATACGCGGCGCTGCTGCTGGACGCAGCACTTGGGTATGTCTGGAGCTGGGAGCGGGAAGGGGGAAGGGGGGGAGCTGCACAGGGTTCCTCCAGCTGTTTCACCACTACAACTCCCAGCATGCCCTGACAGCCAATAGATGTAGTGGTGAAATTGCTGGAGGCTTCCCTGTGTAGATGAACTAAGGGCGAAAGTTGCCCCCCCCAGCAGGCATCAGTGACGTCGTGCCTGCTGGGAAAGTCTGCCTGGTAGTGAGCACACCCCCAGGCAGACAAAAAGGCATTTTTTATATAGTAAAAAAAAAAGCAGGGAGGGGGTTAGGGAGAGATGAGCAATAGGCAGGGACAGAAAAAAAAGAAAAAAAATGATGGTTGGTGCTACCCTTTAATGGAGGTCTCTGTATGCTGTTGGAATAAACCTACTCTGCATTGACCCCTATTCCCTGTACAATAAGACAGTTTTAAACAAAATGGGTGGTTAGGAAAGGGTTAAGAAGACAAACTTTGGTAAAGCATTTTTAAAGTGAAATTCAGTCAGCTGCTAATGTTCCATTCCATGCAGGATCCAAGTGAACACGTTCAAGTGTTGTTAACCTGGAATGAGTTGGACGGAGCTGAGGAATTTCATACTGGAGACATTTTTCTAGGGTTTTCCATATTAAAGATAATTCAGAAACTGTTGTGTATCTGGAGGTGATGTCTCCCTTTTACTTCATTTAAAACATTTTTTAATTTTTGAAGAGTTAGAATATGATGTCAAACTATTGGAATTTTTTTTTTAAATAAATGGTGCCAGAAAGTTATACAGATTTGTAAATTACTTCTATTAAAAAATCTTAATCCTTCCAGTACCTATCAGCTGCTGTATGCTCCACAGGAATTTCCTTTCTGTCTTACCACAGTGCTCTCTGCTGACACCTCTGTCAAAGTCAGGAACTGTCCAGAGCAGGATAGGTTTGCTATGGGGATTTGCTCCTACTCTAAACAGTTCCTGGCATGGGCAGAGGTGTCAGCAGAGAGCACTGTGGTCAGACAGATAATACATTCTAAAAGAAAAGAACTTCTTGTGGATCATACAGCAGCTGATAAGTACTGGAAGGATTAAGATTTTTTAATAGAAGTAATTTACAAATCTGTTTAACTTTCTGGCACCAGTTGATTAAAAAAAAATTGTTTTCCTCCAGAGTACCCCTTTAAAGCAGCGAATATGTCTATTATACGCTGATAAAATATATGTTGACATCTTATGTCCAGCCATCTATGTCTACCATCTGTCTCTACCTACCACCAAGTCAAGTTACCAGTCAAGTAAATTATAGTCAGAGTGGATGCATGGAAGTCTGATCCAAATGTATTGCAACCCCAAGCAGGCTGCAGGGCCCTTTCCGTGTTACTGGCTGACTCTCTGGGATTTTGGCCTAGCTGTAAAGACTATATAGCAACTGTCTGACCTCAGTAAAGCCTCCGTTAACCATAACCTGGTCGTGTTCTCTTCTTGCCCTGCCTAACCTTGGGATAACTGGGATATCGTTTGGGTGGTTACCGAATCCCCAAAACCACTCTGGTGTCATGAATATTAGGGGTTAAAGGGATTCTCTGGTGCTTAGACATCTTATAACCTATCCAAAGGATAGGGGATAAGATGCCTGATCGTGGGAGTCCCGCCGTTGGGGACCCCCGGGATCTTGCACGCGGCACCCCGTTTGTAATCAGTCCCCGGAGTGTGTTCGCTCCGGGTCTGATTACCGGCGACCACAGGGCCGGCGGTGTGTGACGTCACACCTCCGCCCCCGTGTGAGGTCACACTCCGCCCCTCAATGCAAGTCTACGCTCCGGGGACTGATTACAAACAGGGTGCCGCGTGCAAGATCCCGGGGGTCCCCAGCGGCGGGACTCCCATGATCAGGCATCTTATCCCCTATCCTTTGGATAGGGGATAAGAATTCTAAGCACCGGAGAACCCCTTTAATAACATCTTGCCCCTGGGGTTAATACCATCTGCCCCATCCACATACACCCTTCACGCCCCGTGGTCACCCCACAGGGTTTCTTTGTAGTCTATAACCGTGGAGATACATAAGATTTCTGGATCTCAAATGTCTTTTATGCAGGTAATGAGCTGAGATTAGAAGAACTCTCTTAAAGGGAGTGCTCCTCATTTCAGCTTGTTACCTGTATACAAATGGTAACATACAACGCAGTGATGGACTGTAGTCCAGGTCCCCAAGAGACCACATGTACAGCCCGTCTGAAGTCCACCAATGAACCTCTGAATGAATTAGATTCTGACAGCTGGGTAACTATTGTGGTCAGGTGATACCAAAATCAAGCTCTTTTGCATCAACTCAACTTGTTGTGATTGGAGGATGCAGCCTATGACCCCAAGAACACCATCCTCACTGAAAAATATGGAAGTGGAAACATGACGCATTGTTTTTTTTTGTTCTATTTAGGGGACAGGACAACTTCATTGCATCAAAGGAATGATGGTTGAGGCCATGGACCGTCAAATCTTGGGTGACAAGACAGGGCACAAAAAATGGGTCATGGATGGGTATTCAAAAATGACAACGACCCGAAACACATGGTCAAGGCAACAAAGGAGTGGCTCAAGAAGAAGCTCATTTACCACTTAGGGACCACGGGCGTACAGGTACACCCTGATGCCCTGGTACTTAAGGACCAAGGGCGTACCTGTACGCCCGTGGGAATTTCGGTCCCCACCGGGCGGGGACCGGACCGGGGTGACTGTTGATATCTATCAGCAGGCACTCTGTGCAAATGCCCAGGGGGGTCCTGAGACCCCCTATGTTGGCAATCGTGTTTACAAAAGTTGAGACCTAAATTGGTGATTTGCACAGGGGTGGCTGATTTTACAGCGGTTCTGACATAAACGCAAAAAAATAAATACCCACTTGTGACCCCATTTTGGAAACTACACCCCTCACGGAATGTAACAAGGGATATAGTGAGCCTTAACACCCCACAGGTGTTTGAAGAATTTTCATTAACCCCTTAAGGACTGAGCCCTTTTTCACCTTAAGGACTGAGCCCTTTTTCACAATTCTGACCACCGTCGCTTTACGAATTAAACTTGAAAACGCTTTTACCGAATATTCTGATTCTGAGATAGTTTTTTCGTGACATATTCTACTTTATTTTAGTGGTAAATTTTTGGCGTTACTTGCATCCTTTTTTGGTGAAAAATCCCAAAATGTCATGAAAATTTTGGAAATTTTGCATTTTTCTAACTTTGAAGCTCTCTACTTGTAAGGAAAATGCATATTCCAAATAAATTTACATTTTATTCACAAATACAATATGTCCACTTTATGTTGGCATCATAAAATGGACATATTTTTGCTTTTTGAAAAAATTAGAGGGCTTCAAAGTAGAGCAGCAATTTTCAAAAAAGTCATGAAAATTGCAAAATCTGAAGGGACAGATGTTACAGAACTACAACTCAGAGCATGCCTGGGCAGTGTAGGCATGCTGAGAGTTGTAGTTTGGCAACATCTGGAGGGCTACCGTTTGGGCACCACTGTAACAGTGGTCTCCAAACTGTGACCCTCCAGATGTTGCAAAACTACAACTCCCAGCATGCCCAGCCTTTGGCTGTCTGGGCATGCTGGGAGTTGCAGTTTGGCCTTCCTAGTGCCACAGTAAAGATCACTTTACTTTCACTTTCATCCCCCCCCCACCCCCACCGTAGTTTCCCTACCTGAGCCAGGATCCAGCAGTCTCCAGCGACGATCGGGGGTCCCCAGGCTTCTTCTCCTTCAGGTACCAGCCTCCATCTTCTCCATTCGTTCCCCTCGACATCCAGGGGTGGGCAGAATGAGGGGGGGGGGGTGCAATGGCAACCCACTGTCTTGCCCTGCCATTGGTCAGAATCAGTTCTGACCAATGGCAGGGCATAGGAGGAGATCGCAGCACTGCGACCTCGCTCCTATCCCTCGGGATAATCAGGGCTTTCACTGACAGCTCCGATCATCCCTATTTTCCTGGTGATCGGGTCACCAGAGACCCGATCAGCCCGGAATAGCAGAAAATCTCATGTCTGAATTGACATGCGATTTTCTGCGATCGCCGACATGGGGCGGTCTCAGGGTCTCACTAAAATGCTGGTGTTACCCTGGAAGGGAGAATAGGGAAAAAGCCCCCCAAAATTTGTAACCCCATATGCGGATGTAAAGTGCTCTGCGGGCGCTCAGAAGAGAAGGAGCGCCATTGGGTTTTTGAAGAGACAATTTGTCCGGAATTGAAGGCCACATGTGTTTACAAAGCCCCCATAGTGCCAGAACAATGGACCCCCCCACATGTGACCCTATTTTGGAAACTACACCCCTCATGTAATGTAATAAGGGGTACAATGAGCATTTAGGCCTCACAGGTGTCTGACAGATTTTTGGAACAGTGGTCCTTGAAAATTAAAAATGTAATTTTTCATTTGCACAGCCCACTGTTTCAAAGATCTATCAAACGCCAGAGGGGTGTAAATACTCACTGCACCCCTTATTAACCCCTTAAGGACTCAGTATTTTTCCATTTTTGCATTTTCATTTTTTCCTCATCACCTTCTAAAAATCATAACGCTTTCAATTTTGCACATAAAATCCCATATGATGGCTTAATTTTTTTGTGCCATCAATTCTACTTTGCAGTGACATTAGTCATTTTACCAAAAATTCCATTGTGCGACAAAATTTAAGAAAAGATTTCATTTTGTAACTTTTGGGGGCTTCTGTTTCTACGCAGTGCATTTTTCAGTAAAAATTACACCTCATCTTTATTCTATAGGTCCATACGGTTAAAATGATACCCTACTTATATAGGTTTGATTTTGTCGTACTGCTAAAAATAATCATAACTACATGCAGGAAAATATATACATAAAAAATTCTCATATTCTGACCCCTATAACTTTTTTATTTTTCCGCTTACGGGGCAGTATGATGGCTCATTTTTTGCGCCGTGTTCTGAAGTTTTTATCGATACCATTTTAGTATTCATCTGACTTTTTGATCGCTTTTTATTCATTTTTTCATGATATAAAAAGTCACCAAAAATATGCTATTTTGGACTTTGGAATTTTTTTGCGCGTACGCCATTGACCGTGCGGTTTAATTAACGATATATTTTTATAGTTCAGACATTTCCACACATGGCGATAGCACATGTTTATTTTTATTTACCGTATATACTCGAGTATAAGCCGACCCGAGTATAAGCCGAGACCCCTAATTTCAACCCAAAATCCCAGGAAAAGTTATTGACTCGAGTATAAGCCTAGGGTGGGAAATACCTCACCCCCCCTGTCATCATCCAGACCCGTCATTAACATCCTCATCATCCCCTTGTCATCATCCCACACATCCCCCCTTCATCATCCCCTTGTCATCATCCCACACATCCCCTTATCATCCCACACATCCCCCCTTCATCATCCCCTTGTCATCATCCCACACATCCCCTTATCATCCCACACATCCCCCCTTCATCATCCCCTTGTCATCATCCCACACATCCCCTTATCCCACACATCCCCCCTTCATCATCCCCTTGTCATCATCCCACACATCCCCTTATCATCCCACACATCCCCCCTTCATCATCCCCTTGTCATCATCCCACACATCCCCTTATCATCCCACACATCCCCCCTTCATCATCCCCTTGTAATCATCCCACACCCCCCCCCCTTCATCATCCCCACCCCCTTTCATCATCCCCACACCCCCCCCCTTCATCATCCTCTTCTCATCATTCGCCCTCAGTGGTCTTCAACCTGCGGACCTCCAGAGGTTTCAAAACTACAATTCCCAGCAAGCCCGGGCAGCCATCGGCTGTCCGGGCTTGCTGGGAGTTGTAGTTTTGAAACCTCCGGAGGTCCGCAGGTTGAAGACCACTGCGGCCTTCAACATGCGGACCTCCAGAGGTTTCAAAACTACAACTCCCAGCAAGCCCGGGCAGCCATCGGCTGTCCGGGCTTGCTGGGAGTTGTAGTTTTGAAACCTCCGGAGGTCCGCAGGTTTAAGACCACTGCGGCCTTCAACATCATCCAGCCCCCTCTCACCCCCTTTAGTTCTGAGTACTCACCTCCGCTCGGCGCTGGTCCGGTCCTGCAGGGCTGTCCGGAGAGGAGGTGGTCCGGTGAGGAGGTGGTCCGGGCTGCTATCTTCACCGGGGGTGCCTCTTCTCCGCGCTTCCGGCCCGGAATAGAGGCGTTGCCTTGACAATGACGCATAAGTACGTTGGCAATGAACGCACCTCTGCGTCGTTGTCACGGCAACGTGACTATTCTGAGGCCGGGCCCGAAGCGCTTAGAAGAGGCCTCCCCGGTGAAGATAGCAGCCCGGAACCACTATGCCACCGGACCACCTCCTCTCCGGACAGCCCTGCAGGACCGGACCAGCGCCGAGCGGAGGTGAGTACTCAGAACTAAAGGGGGTGAGAGGGGGCTGGATGATGTTGAAGGCCGCAGTGGTCTTCAACCTGCGGACCTCCGGAGGTTTCAAAACTACAACTCCCAGCAAGCCCGGACAGCCGATGGCTGCCCGGGCTTGCTGGGAGATGTAGTTTTGAAACCTCTGGAAGTCCGCAGGTTGAAGACCACTGCGGGTGGGGGAGTTCACTCGAGTATAAGCCGAGGGGGGTGTTTTCAGCACGAAAAATCGTGCTGAAAAACTCGGCTTATACTCGAGTATATACGGTACACAGTTTTTTTAATGGGAAAAAGGGGGTGATTCAAACTTTTATTAGGGAATGACCTTTGTTAACTTTTTTTTCACTTTTTTTTTGCAGTGTTATAGCTCCCATAGGGGACTATGACACTGCACACACTGATCTTTTACCATGATTTTGGGGGGAATATTCTCCCATTACCCTTTGTAAAGATGGTAAATTTGGGGGAAAAAACTTCACAAATTTTTTTTTTTCATTTACACATCCGACTTTAACGGAAAATCGTCAAACACCCGGGGGGGGGGGGGGTGTTAAGGCTCACTGGACCCCTTCTTATGTGTCTTGAGGGGTGCAGTTTCCAAAATGGTATGTCATGTGGGGATTTTCTGCTTTTCTGGACCATAGGGGCTTCCTGGGACATACCCCCCTTAGGTCCACAACCACGGCCCACAACCACGGTGACAGTCCCTGCCTGAATAAATGCAGGGCGAAAATGTCAGCAAAATAAACTTACAATGCAGACGGAGGTGGTGACACTGTAGTGAACCACACACGGTAACAGAAATAATAACTAAACATACACACACAATATGTCAGAGTCCACAAGCCGAGTCAGTACCAAGAGATAACAGAAAAAAACAAATCACAGAAACAGGAGAGGAGTCAGGGAGCGGAGCCAATAGATAAAATATGCCAGAAATACAAGATACAATACAAACGCTAGCTAGGAGAATGAGCTCTTTCACAGGCGATGCCTGGATGAATACTGAGGGTTTAAATAGGGAGCTAAACAGGTGAAAAGTCAACGAGGTCAGCTGACCATCCAGAGAACAGGGTGTTTCCACAGTAACGAGAATAACAAAAGACCTCTGTGCAGATTAACCTTTTGGGTTCTTACAGTACTCCCCCCCCCCAATTTAAAAGGGGCCACTGGACCCTTAACCACCTGATAGTACAAAGGTCTTGACTTGGATACAGATGGACCATTAACTTCTTGGGGACTCAGGGCATGCCTATATGTCCTGATTCCCGCTTCCGCGATATAACGTGGGGTCACCCCGCGTCATGTCAGGTCGGTCCCGGCGTCTAATGGTAGCTGGGACCCGGGGCTAATAGTGCGCATCACTGATCGCCCTTAAGATGCAGCGTTCAAAGTTGATTGTCGCGTCTAAACTGTAAAAAAAGAGCATTCCCGGTTGCTCAGTCGGGCTGATCGGGACCATCGCAGTTAAACCGCGATATCCCAATCAGCTAGGACGTGAGCGGAGGGTCAGTTACCTGCCTCCGGCTCGTCCGATCGGCTATGGCTTTGCATTGAACAGTGCTGGCAATCAATGTACTGCAAAGAAAAGTGGAAAAAAAGTGTTAATGTGATTTAACCCCTTCCCTAATAAAAGTTTTTCCCATTTAAAAAAAACCATGTAAATAAAACTAAATAAACATATGTGCTATTGTCGTGTGCGTAAATTTACGAGCTATAAAAATATATAGTTAATTAAACCGCATGGTCAATGGCATACGCGCAAAAAAAATTCCAAAGTACAAAATCGCTTATTTTTTGGTCACTTTTTATGCCATAAAAAATGAATATAAAGCTATCAAAAAGTCCAATCAAAACAGAAATGGTACCGATAGAAATTTCAGATCATGGCGCAAAAAAATAGCTCAGATACATCCCCGTATGTGGAAAAATTAAAAAGTTATAGGGGTCAAAAGATGACAATTGTAAACGTATACATTTTCCTGCATGTAGTTATCGGAAGCCCCCAAAAGTTACACAATTGTGTTTTTTCTCAATTTCGTTGCACAATGATTTTTTCTTTGGTTTCGCCATAGATTTTTGGATAAAATGACTAAAGTCATTACAAAGTAGTATTTGTGGCTCAAAAAATAAGCCATAATTTGGGTCCTTAGGTGTAAAATTTAAAGGGTTATGATTTTTAAAAGGTGAGGAGGAAAAAACGAAAGTGCAAAAATGGAAAAGCCCTGAGTCCCCAAGGGGTTAATGTCCTCATCTGTATCCTCATTCTCCAAATCACACCACTCATATGTGTCCTAACAGTCATTCTCCAGAATCTCACTACTTCCCTCTGACTGCAAGTCAACAGGAGTACTCTCCACGCTCTTATTGCCCATGGTGTCACCTGACCCGATTCAGCCAGAGACTGATGCAAAACAGGCTTTACAATACTCTTAGATGTTAAATCAGATTGTACACTAGATGGAACAATGCCCCCCAGAAGAACCCTGCCAGGCATAGTTCTCTGAGAGGTATGGCATACTGTACCTTTGCACCCAAGTGGCCTCCACGATTGCCACTTTGACGCAGACGCTTGATACAGGATAACGTGTGTATTCTCCCCACAGTAAAAACACAGGCCATTTAATTGACAAAATCTTCTGCGCTCCTCCGCAGTACGAATTGACCCTATTTGCATGGGATCCACCTGAGGCACAGGTTGGTTATTATAGACAGGAAAAAAGTCAATCAAAAGAGGAGAATTGGAGGAAGATGAACACTCCCGTTTACACACATGTAGATGTCTATCTAAAGGACAGCTAGCGTCATGGCTTGGTCAAGGGTGTCAGGTAAGTCCCCAGCATGTCTTTTAAGGTATCAGATAATCCCAATCTAAACTGGGAAACTAAAGCTGGGGTGTTCCACCGAGAAGCCACACACCACTTTCTAAAGTCTGCACAATACTCCTCAACGGATCTACGACCCTGCTTCAATGTACGCAGCTGAGATTCAGCATATGCAGCACGGTCTGGTTCTGCATATATGAGCCCCAATCCCGCAAAGAGTGAATCCACGGAGGTCAACTCAGGGGCATCGGAACCAAGGGAAAATAGCCATTCCTGGGAACCCCTTGCAGTAGAGACATAATCATTCCCACTGATCCCTCAGTGCTATAAGAGTAAGGTCTCAGATGGAAGACTTGAACATTTTTTGTTTACCCAACAAACGATCTGAGAGACTGACTTGTGGCTCCACGGGAGTAGAGACAGAAATGGATGATTACTTGGTACGGGCAGATCCAACTTCTGAATTCTGGTTAGTAAACCCTGCAATAACTGCTCCTGATCTTGCTGTCTCTGAGTCATGGTCTGAACTGAAGCTGACTGAGACAGAAAAGACTCACACTTCTGAAGTCTTTCAGCTTAATCCTGAACGAGTAAAGCCCTGCATTTGCTCTACCAAAGCAGACATAGCTTCCATACAGAAGCATGGCAAATGCAGGTATGTTGGCCTGAGAAAATGTCACGTATGGACAGGGAAGAGTGAAGCCCTGAACTTGCCCTGCCTACTTGCTTACCCGCCCTAGGCGACGGGTACACAACCACGGTGACAGCCCCTGCCTGAATAAGTGCAGGGAATAAAATGTCAACAAAATAAACTTACAATACAGATGAAGGTCGGGACACTGTATGGAACCACACACAATAACATAAATAATAACTAAACAAACACACAATATGTCACAGTTCACAAGCTGAGTCAGTACCAAGAGATTACAGAAAAGCCAAATGGCAGAAACAGGAGAGGAGTCAGAGAGTGGAGCCAATGGGCCAAATATGCCAGAAATACAAAATACAATACATACGTACACTATCAAGGAGAATGAGCTCTTTCAGAGGCGACACCTGGATGAATACTGAGGGTTTAAAGAGGTACTCCCATGGAAAACTTATTTTTTTAATAAACTGGTGCCAGATAGTTAAACAGATTTGTAAATTACTTCTATTAAAAAAACGTAATCCTTTCCGTACTTTTTAGGGGCTGTATACTACAGAGGAAATGCTTTACTTTTTAGATTTCTCTGATATCATAACCACAGTGCTCTCTGCTGACCTCTGCTGTCCATTTTAGGAACTGTCCAGAGTAGGAGAAAATCCCCATAGCAAACATATGCTGCTCTGGACAGTTCCTAAAATGGACAAAGATGTCAGCAGAGAGCACTGTGGTCATGACATCAGAGAAATCTAAAAAGTAAAGCATTTCCTCTGTAGTATATAGCCCCTAAAAAGTACTGGAAGGATTAAGATGTTTTAATAGAAGTAATTTACAAATCTGTCTAACTTTCTGGCACCAGTTGATCTAAAAAAAAAAAAAAGTTTTCCACGGGAGTACCCCTTTAAATAGGGAGCTAAGCAGGTGAAAAGCCAACGAGGTCAGCTGAACATCCAAAGAACAGGGCGTTTCCACAGTACCCAGAATAACAAGAGACCTCAATACAGATTAACCACGCCCTGCGCGCTGGGGGACTTTGAAGCAAGCTCAAAGCTGGTGAGTAATGGCTGCTATTAGCAGCCGGGGCTCACAGCTGATGTTGGTCAACAGCGTTCACGCCTATGTCCAGTATTTAACCCTTTAGATGCCATTCTCAAGGCTGATCACAGCATCTAAAACAGAGAAATACTGTTGTTGGGCATTTGTGGGCACTCATCATATGCCCTGTAGTGCAATTGTGGGGGTCTGAAGAGTGATAATGACACTATTAAAATGTATTGTTTATGATCCCACGTGGTGAACAGCGTAAATGTAAAAAACAACACCAAACGGCAGAAAAAAATGAATAAAAAGCAATAAAATAATCTCATTTAAACATAAATAGTACTAATAAGACGTAAAGATCGCTCAAAAATTCCGCAACAGCAGAGTACCATTGATTTTAACGGGATCATGCTGCACTGTGCACATGGCAGAATTTCTGTGGCACATCCTGCCACGGAAATACCGAAATCAGCTTTTGGCTGTCTGGATATGCTGGGAGTTGTAGTTTTGCAACAGCTAGGAAACACTGCTATACTGACACAGTGCAAGACCCCCCCCCCCCCCCCAAAGCAGCTCTCTGAAGATGGACGACTCTGGTTTGGGTAATGTTGAGTGATTCAAATCATCAATAAGTGTCTGAATGAGTAAGATAATATAAATTTCTGTTGAGAGTTGTAGTTATCATAGAATTGCTTTAGGCCTTTTGGAAGCAGAAGGCCCAGCCTGGGACTCCCAAAGGAGACGCATTGTTACTAAAGAAGGGTGGGTAGTCGGCCCAATGGAACATGAAAGGATGTGGCGAGGGAAATAAACATGGAGCCCGTCTGTCCTGGGTGGCCAATCCCGGCACATAATATATGATAATATTAAATAATTATGATCCTGAGGTAATGACTCCGCTTCGTGCAGAAAATAACAGCAATGCCTTATAACAACATGAATGGCCTCCATTGTCTCTCCCGAACGCCAGAATAGGAGGAGAGGATCTGGATCCAGATTTTTATTATTAAGAAAGACACAAAATTAAGGGAGTGCTGAACATTGGCGCCATACAGAACAATTTACCTTTTACTTCTTGTTCTGAGGATCCTATATGAGATTTACACAACAGCACAAACCCGGCATTATACATAAAAAGAGCATTGTCAGCAGTGGTCCTGGGAACAAAAGTGTGGGAACTCACCCAAGATTTCAACTCATCAGCTAGTCCTGCAGGACTCGGGCTAATGGGAACAGTGTTCCTGCTGTAAAAAAAAGTGCAGGAACTCTGTTCCCAAGCGTTCCTGCAGGACTTGAGCCCTGATTGTCGAAGAGGAAACGGCGGAGGTGGCAAATGTCACTGCTGGTGTTTTACGTCAATAAACCAAAGTCACTGTATAAAGGAAACAGTCTCCAGCTTATTACTATACTATTCTGTTGTAGTTCTTTAGCATTGAAAATATCTCTGCTTGTTGTCATTGGATGGTAACCACCTAACCAGCTGGACTCCCCAGGTGAGCAGCACATTTTCATGGGCAGGTTTTTCCATGTTCACATGGTGAAAATTTGAGGAAAAAGCAAAAAGAGGGTGCCGGCTGGAACATGCCAGTGCTAGGACAACTTGGCAACGCTTTTTTGAGTGAATTCCGCTGAAAGTCGAAATTACCGCAGAGGAAATATCTGCCACAGAAATTTTGTCGTGTGCACGCTGCAGCAGAATCCTATTAAAACATTGGGACCCTCGCTGCAAAGCAATTTCCGAGCAAAATTTTTCAGATTGATTCTGCTCAGAAATTCCGTTTTGTGAACATGGCCTAAAGTTGGATTCAGTTCGCCGGGAATATTCCAGGGGAAGATTCCAAGTGTGGCCGACTATAAGGCCGGGTTGACACTTCAGAATTGAAATTCTCCTTGGAAAATCCGATGCAGCAGAGTCCTATTGCTGTCAATGGGATTCCGTTGCACAGTACACACGGCAGATTTTCAGCGGCGTAGCTTTCCACCACTAAAAGAATGACCGCACAGAATACATTGCCGTCTATGCCAACCGGAAAGGTCCTTGCGGTCCTGAATGAGTCGGTGGGATCGCCTCCCAGAATATTTCCGGGTGGAGAGGAAGTAGTGTAAACCCAGCCAATCAGGACCGTGCAGACATTGCCGGTCCCCATAGACATTGCCAGTCCCCCAATAAGTTCATTCTTTCAGAAGAAAGCTCCGCTGCTGAAATTCCGTAGTGTGCGATGTGCAGCGGAATCCCATTGACAGCAATAAGACAATGCTGCACCGATATGTCCGTAGTGTAAACCCGACCTTATCCATTAGGCTAGAATCAGCCAGATTCTGGCAGGGGTCATTGGCAGATTTTTTTTTAATTTCTGCCGCTGGCTGTCAGGGCATGCTGGGAGTTGTAGTTTTGCAACATCTGGAGGTCCAAAGTTAGGAGACCACATCTTTATAGATATATGGTACTACTGCAGGGGGCACCACTGGTCCTAAAACTTTATGCAGCTTATGCTATGGGAAGCATCTGTACAGAACGCAGCTATATTACCTAGTTTACTGGTTAGGTAGCCTTATTTAGGTGCCTGCCTTTAAGTCAGTGTTTCCCAACAAGGGTGCCTCCAGCTGTTGCATAACTACAACTCCCAGCATGCCCGGACAGCCTCTGGCTGTCCGGGCATGCTGGGAGTTGTAGTTTTGCAATAGCTGGAGGCACCCTGGTTGGGAAAACTGCTTAAGGGTAGGTTCACACTGGCGGATTTTTTTGCGGGTTTTCCCGCTGCATATTTGAAAGTGGGAGGGCTCTTCTCGGCTTTCCGCAGCAGATTTTCCGCGGCGGAATTTACGCTGTGGAAAATCTGCCGCAAGTCCCATTGAAGTCAGTAGGGACTGCGGCGGATTTTCCGCAGTGTAAATTCCGCTGCGGAAAATCTGCTGTGGACAGCCGAGAAGACCCTGCCCACTTTCAAATATGCAGCGGGAAAACCCGCAAAAAAATCCGCCAGTGTGAACCTACCCTTAAGCAGTTTTCCCAACCAGGGTGCCTCCAGCTATTGCAAAACTACAACTCCCTGAGGGTAGGTTCACACGGGCGGATTTATTTATGGGTTTCCCGCTGAGTATTTGAAAGGGAAGGGGCTCTTTGAGGTTGTCCGCAGCATATTTTGCACTGAGGCAAATCCGCCGCAAGCCCCATTGAAGTCAGTAGGGGCTGCAGCTGAATTTCCGCAGCGGAAAATCTGCTGCGGACAGCCGAGAAGAGCCCATCCCCCTTTCAAATATGCAGCAGGAAACCCGCAAATAAATCCGCCCATGTGAACGCACCCTTTGGTAATGTTATTTAGACATTACATGGTAGCTAGTATTTTTTGGGCTCTATTTAACATAAAATAAAGAGGAATGTCAATAGTAAATACTGCATAAGGCACCAACCAACCAACTCACCACCACCAAACCTGGAAGTCAGAGGAGGCACTTGGCATCTTTACTGAATATTCCTAGTATTTGGTATAATAATCAGAATTTTACAAAATCACAGCAACAAAACCCTAGTGACTTGTTGGTAAAACAGGGCGATGTCTGTGGCCGTCCAGGGGTTAATGTCCCCGGGGCTTCTGGGCCTGTGACCCCTGTCTCCGCTCTGTCCACATATCTGTGTGTGGGTTATGTTAAACACACCAGTAGTGTCCAGTCCCAGCAGTCTGGAGACAGGCTCTGATAACACAGACTGACAGCTGAGCCGTCCTTAACAGCTCGGGGATAATCCAGTTTGTTCTCATGTCCTGAAGAGCTGTCTCCCTCCTCACCCCCTTCCAAACCTCACAGACACTTTAGAGAAGGGATTTACAAGTGCCCTATGACAGCCCGAGGCGTCAGTGCTGCCTGGGACAAAGCTTCCACACTATGAGATAGGCGCGCTCTTCTGCCATGGGACTGCACTGCAAAAAATATTGGTCTTGTTCACATGGCGGAATTTCTGAACAGAATCTGTTCGGAAATTCCACTGGGATTAATTTCTGTCTGACCACAATGCTCTCTGCTGACACCTCTGTCCATGTCAGGAACTGTCCAGAGTAGAAGCAAGTCCCCATAGCAAACCTCACAATTCCTGATACGGACAGAGGTGTCAGCAGAAATACAACTTCCTCTGGAACATACAGCAGCTGATAAGTACTGGAAGGATTAAAGGGGTTCTCCGGTGAAAAACTTTTTTTTGTTTTAATCAACTGGTGCCAGAAAGTTAAACAGATTTGTAAATCACTTCTATTAAAAAATCTTAATCCTTCCAGTACTTATTAGCTGCTGAATACTAAAGAGAAATCTAAAAAGAAATGCATTTCCTGTGATGTCCTGACCACAGTGCTCTCTGCTGACCTCTGCTGTCCATTTTAGGAATTGTCCAGAGAAGCATATGTTTGCTATGGGGATTTTCTCCAGTTCCTAAAATGGACAGCAGAGGTCAGCAGAGAGCACTGTGGTCAGGACATCACAGGAAATGCATTTCTTTTTGGATTTCTCTTTAGTATACAGCCCCTAAAAAGTACTGGAAGGATTAAGATTTTTTAATAGACGTGATTTACAAATCTGTTTAACTTTCTGGCACCAGTTGATTTAAAAAATAAATAAATAAATAAATAAAAAAAAGGTTTTCACAGGAGTACCCCTTTAAGCTTTTTGAATATAAGTGATTTACAAATCTGTTTAATTTTCTGGCATCAGTTGATTTAGAAAAAAAATTGTTTCCCACAGGAGTACCCCTTTAAGGACTTTACAGAGGAGGAGGAGGACGTGAGGCCATGTTCACACATTGTTTTTTGGCTGCTAATTTCAATTGTAAAAAATAATCAGCCAATTTTTATGCCAAAAACATTTAGTAAATTTTTGTTTTTCTTTCAGTAGTTTAAAAAAAAAAAAAAAATCAGCATTTCCCCCTATTAATAAATAACATTTTTTTAACGCTTTATTGCCAATTCTGTTTTTTTCTTTTACAACAATTTTTTTTTTGTTTCCACACTTTTTTTTTACCCACAAATTTTTCCATATATCTGCTTTAATGGCCAATTTTCTATTGACAACAATGCACACGATAAAACTTATTATAAGGATATATTATTAATTATAATATTATGAGAAAAATCTGATTTGTAAATTACTTCTATTAAAAAATCTTAATCCTTTCAATAATTATCAGCTGCTGAAGTTGAGTGGTTCTTTTCTGTCTGGCAACAGTGCTCTCTGCTGACATCTCTGCTTGTCTTGGGAACTGCACAGAGTAGAAGAGGTTTGCTATGGGGATTTTCTTCTACTCTGGACAGTTCCCAAGACAGGTGTCATCAGAGAGAACTTAGACAGAAAAGAACAACTCAACTTCAGCAGCTCATAAGTACTGAAAGGATTAATATTTTTTTAATAGAAATAATTTACAAATCTGTTTAACTTTCTGGAGCCAGTTTTTTTTTCCTGGATAACCCCTTTAAAAATGCTGTTTTATGGCTAAAAAGCAGCTCATATTACTGTGTGTGAACATGGCCTGTAACTGGTTTCCCATTGGTGTTATTGCATTATTGTTGGGGGTAAATGCTCTTAGGCTAGGCTCACACATGTCCGGTGGCCAGAATAGGTGAACTCAGCCTAAATCTTGACGCAACTGATGCCACAACTGATGAAAACATGTATCAATTGTCAGCAGTTGTGTAGCATTCGGCGTCCATTGTTTCTGGATGCCGTATGCTACAACTCAGTAGAGACTCATTCGGGATATAGGTTGAACTTGATGGCCTCTGGTCTTTTTTCAACCTTATGAACTATGTTACTATGGATGCCACCTGGTGTGTCTGGGGTGCCGTCCGGCATGTCCAACCATCCGATGTCCAAACTGGGACGCCAGATTAATGTGAACTGTCCCATTAAAATGAATGGGATCCGTTCTAGCATCAGTTTCCCCCTGATGCTTTTTAGCAAGCACAGGAATGAAAAAATGACTGAAGTGGGACAAATGTGGACGAGCCCTTAGAGGCTCCAATTTTGGCAGTCCAAGTGATAATCTCTGCATTTATGGTACCAACCTTTCTGCCTGTATGGGATCAAGAGAACACATTTACATTAGGGTGCGTTCACACCACGATTGTGTGATGCGGTGCGCCACATCCCATTAATTTGGATGAGCTGATGGGAGTCAGATAGTGACTCCGGTCGGCTCATTTTTGAACCAAATCAGTTTTATTGCTAGACTATAAACCATGACTGTAATGCCGAGCGCTCCGGGTCCCGCTGCATCCCTGGAGCACTCACGGCATCTCTCTCCTTGCAGAGCTCCGGTCTGCGCCGCTGACCGCGAGCGCTGCTCCACTCTCACCGGAGGGGACGCGATCCGCAGAACGGGACGTGCCCGATCACGGATCGCGTCCCAGGTCTCTTACCCACCACGTCCTCCTTCACTTCCCTCCCAGCGCACGCGGCCCCGCTCCCTAGGGCCTGCGCGCGCCGGCTCTATGAAATTTAAAGGGCCAGTGGACCACTAATTGGTGCCTGGCCCAATCAGTACTACACTTATAAAAACCCACTCCCCCTTCCTGTCCTTGCCGGATCTTGTTGCCCCAGTGCCCTGAGAAAGCGTTTTGTGTGTTTCCCTAGCCTGTGTATCCAGACCCTTTGCCGTTGCCCCCGACTACGAACCTTGACCTTTTGCTACGTCCGACCTTGCCTTCGCCTTGTCCTTGTGTACAACGCCTGTCTCAGCTGTCAGTGAGGTCGAGTCGCTATCAGGGGATACGACCTGGGAGTTACCGCCGCCGCAAGTCCATCCCGCTTTGCGGCGGGCTCTGGTGAAACCAGTAACTCCTTAGAACGGGTCCCCTGGTACGGCCCACGCCATCGCCTCACTGACACAGAGGATCCACTACCTGCATCCCAGTCCGGTTCCTGACAATGACAGACCACTACGAAACAATATACAGTCCAAAAATGAGCCACCATCTGACTTCCATCGGCTCATTCAAATGTATGGGGTGAATGTAGCCTAAGGCTAAGTTTCTACTTGGTTTTTTTTCCTGCGTTTTTTGGGTAGAAAAAAACGCCTTTAAAAAACGCCAGTGCAATTTCCTGCGTTTTTTCATTTGTGTGGAAATTGCACCTTGGCATTTTTTTTTTTTGGTACCCAAAATTTGTTGGGTACCAAAAAAAAATAAAAATAAAGGATGCAGTAGTGATGGCAAAAATATGCATTTAACAAAATTTATATTTTTTATAACAAAATTTTCATAAATTTTTAATAAAGTGTGTGTGTTTCACTTTTTTTTTCTCTATTTATTACATTTTTAGGTAGTAGTACTACTCCCAGCATGGAACAGACTGTTCCATGCTTGGAGTAGTAGTACCTGTACTAATAGACATATCGTCCCGGGTGTCAGTCGTGACACCTGATGCGATCGTCCATAATATAGCAGAGATGCGGCTCTATACAGCGCTCGCATCTCTGCTCTGTACTCCGGCCAGTGATGTGAATAGAACATCACTCATTCATATTTTCCGCCCAGAGTGGTGATTGCCCTGATGGATGCAGCCAATCACAGCTCTCAGCAGGAAATATGAATGAGTGATGTTCTATTCATATCACTGGCTGGCCGGAGTATAGTGCAGAGATGCGAGCGCTGTAGAGAGCCGCTCCATCTCTGCTATAGACAGGACGATCGCAGCGGATGTCAGTAGTGATACCTGCTGTGATCTGTTCTTACCTGCAGGCACTACTACTCCCAACATGGAGCACACTCTGTTCCATGCTGGGAGCTGTAGTACCTGCATTAATAGACAGATCGCAGCAAGTGTAATTTCTAACACCCGCTGCAATCTGCCTATTAATGCAGGTATTACAGCTCCCAGCATGGAGCAGACTGTGCTCCATGCTGGGAGCAGTAGTACCTGCAGTTAAGGAAAGATCGCAGCGGATGTCACTCCTGACACCAGCCGTGATCCTCCTGTATAATGTATAGATGCGGGCGGCCGCTCTTCTATGGTCCCCTGCACTGACGTACATATACACCTATTAATATTTCCCGCAGAGAGCTGTGATTGGCTGGAACCATCTGGCCAATCACAGCTCTCTGCGGGAAATATGAACAGGTGTATATATACGTCAGTGCAGGGGACCATAGAAGAGCGGCCGGCCGCATCTATACATTATACAGGAGGATCGCAACGGGCGATCTGTCTATTAGTACAGGTACTACTACTCCCATCATGGAACAGTGTGTTCCATGCTGGGAGTAGTGGTACTACCTAAAAAAAAGGTAAAAAATAAAATAAAAGTGAAAAACACACACACTACATTTTTATTATTGTCGGCTACGTTTTTAGGTCCCCACCCGCCCACATAAATTGATCCCTGTTTTAAAAATGTATTAAAAAGATTTTCTCAAAAAGATTAATTTTCTTAGATACAATTTTTTCCATCACTACTGTATCTTTTTTTTTTTTTTTTTAATGGTACCCTATGAAATGTTATTAAAAAATGGTATCTCCACCACTTTTTTGGATCACTTAAGTCCAAAAAAGAATAAAAACCACCTGCAAAAATGCCAAAGTTAAAACCCACATATCGTTTTTCTTGGCCAAGATTTTGACAAAAAAAATCACCAGTCGCTCAACATGGTGCGATTTTGAAAAACCGCCAAGGGGCTGAAAAACGCCAAAAAAAGAGTGAAACAACGCCAAAAGGATAAAAAATGCCAAACTGAAAAATGGCAAGTGAAAAAAGAATTTCACGATTTCCCATTGATTTACAGCTAATATCTGCCCGCAGCGTTTTTTGGCCAAAAAAACGCCATGCGGCAGAATTGGCTTTTTTCTTGGCGTTTAAAAAAAAAAAAACAATAGAAACTTAGCCTTAGCCTGAGAACCATTCTGCTTTTTTTTTTTTTTTTTTACAGGTTCAGGTTTTTATCCATCATAAATGGTGGAAACGTATAGAGGAAAGACTGAGACTTCTCCTATTTTCAAATCCATTCCTGACTTTCTATTTAACAATTGTATCTAAAAAAACAGAACATGTGAACACAGCCTTCGTTGTCTAAAAATGAGTCCCTCCTGCACCTATATATCCAGAGATATAAGCATTTATCTGCTGGTGAGTTACTTTTTCATTGTGCAGGCTGGAGGGGGCGTGTCAGTCTGTCTCCCTCACAGGAGCAAGCCTGTACAGTCAGCCAATCAGTACTCTCTACTCTGTAACCCTTTCCTCTCTGGTTTTATGCTGTGTCAGAGGAAGATACTTGGAGCTTGCCTGCAGTAATCAGAAGACATTATGGTGAATTCATAACAGGATAAAATGTATAAATATAAGAATAGATCTTTATAGAATTAGTGCAAGGATTTTTTAGATAAAAGTACAGCATTTTTATGAATACATGTTCTATCTGTTTTATCTTCTCCTAGTAAAGCTGGATGCTAATAAGCATAGCTGTCACTATGTGTGTCATTCATCGTTCACAGACTCCTGAATGTCTGATCCACTTCTTTGTCATTCAGGAGTCTGAGAAAGCTTTGACTATTTCAGCATGCTGGGAGTTGTAGTTTAGTAACAACTGAAGCTGCAGTGTTTGTAAATAACTGTGTTAGAGCAGTGTTGCCTCCAGCTGTTTTAAAACTACAGCTCCCAGCATGTCCACACATCCTATATCTGTAGTTTTGCATACACTCAATAGAAATCTCCTATACTGGATACCGGTATGCTTTACGTCCGGTATCCAGTATGCTGTAAAATCTAGACTAGTCTGTCTGGCTAAAGACTGGCGACCCCTAGTGGCGGCTATTTTGAGCTTGAATTTCAGGTGAAAATTTACATATTTTTTAACAGGTGTATATTGTGAAATGTCATATTATAATGAGTCCTGCAATACAGTGGTCCCTCAACATACGATGGTAATTCGTTCCAAATGAGCCATCGTTTGTCGAATCCATCGTATGTTGAGGGATTCGTGCAATGTAAAGTTAAGAAAGCTGTACTCACCTGTCCCCGCTGCTCGAGATGGTGTCCCTGGGCCTCCGCTGGGCTCTCCTGATCTTCTCCGGTCCTCTGCTGTCTTCTCCGGTCCTCTGCTGTCTTCCGCAAGGCCTTACTGGGCCTGCGTAGCGACGTCATTACGCCGATGCGTACGCCATTCCTATTGGATGACGTGCGCAGCAGCGTATTGACGTCATCGGAGAGGGCCGAGAAGACACCGCATCGTGGAGGGGTAAGTAATACTTACCGCACCACACGGGGAACATTAAGCTGCTATCCGGCAGCATCTTAAGCATTTGGCGCTGCCGGATAGCACTTAATGCGATGACCCCGACATAAAAAAGCATCGTATGTCGATGCTGACATCGACATGCGATGGCCTCTGGGAGGCCATCGTATGTCGATTTGATCATATGTCGGGGCCATCGTAGGTCGGGGGGTCACTGTATATGAAAAGTTTTTAACAATGACAGTGCCTCTTTAAGCCAGTGTTACCCAACCAGGGTTCCTCCAGCAATAGCAAAACTACAACTTCCAGCATGGCCGGACAGCCGATGGCTGTCCGGGCTTGCTGGGAGTTGTAGTCTTGCAACAGCTGGAGGCCCCCTGGTTGGGTAACACTGGCTAAAGCTGAGAGCAACTTACGTGCATGACTAGTTGAAGAAAAATGACAATGACCACATGGGCCTGAAGCTAAAAAATAGCAGATTCTCCATCACTACACAGTGTGTAATTTGTCATAATGGTCATCACCCCCCCCCCCCCCCCCCCCCCCCCAGGCAGTGTCATCATTACATGGTCATTTAGTTTGGTTGAAAAAAAAAAAAGACACATGTCCATCAAGTTTAACCAACCATTACAATTATTATTTATTCGGGCTGGGTTTACACATTGTAAAATTTTAAATAACATGAAAAATACAGCCACAAAATAGGAATAAAAAATGGCCACTTTTCCATAGACTTTCTCAAAGCACATTATTTGATTTAAAAAAGAAAAAAAAATGTAATTTAAGTTTCAACACAATTTATTTCTGGCGGTTTTTCCAGCCAGAAAAAAAAAAATAAAAAGACACAAAAAACTGCACTTTCACTTTGTACTTCCAAAATGCAGTTTTTGTGGAGTTTTTCATTAAAATAGTGGTTATTACAATAGAAGTTTTTTCCTTTGGCGTTTTTTCCCCCTGCAGTTTTCTCATTAAAAGTCACGTGATTCATTCATCATGTGACTCAAGGAGTTCTTCTGGAGAAAGCGAAAGAAGCGAGCTGATTGGTTGCTATGGGCAACTCAGCAACTTTTCCTCTGGACGGGTGATGATAAATCTCCCCCATTGTTGAATCCACAATGGGGGAGATTTATCATCACCCGTCCAGAGATAAAGTTGCTGAGTTGCCCATAGCAACCAATCAGCTTGCTTCTTTCATTTTCCAGAGGCTTTTTCAATAATGAAAGAAGCGATCTGATTGGTTGCTATGGGCAACTCAGCAACTTTTCCTCTGGACAGGTTTTGATAAATCTCTCCCATTGAATATTTCGTTTTTCTTGGCTCTTTTCCTCCCGTAGAAGTCTGTAAAAGAAGAAACGCTAAATATTAAAGAGAAAACGCCATAGTTTCAGCATGCTGTGATATTAGAAGACTGCCAGTGACCCAAAAAAAGGCCAAAGGCCCAAAAAAAAAATAATTCTGCGGAGGCTGAAATCGGAAGTTCCACAGAAGACGTTTCCGCCGCAGACATTTTGCCGTGCGCATGATGCAGCAGAATCCCATTGAAAACAATGACCGTCTGCTGCAATGGAATTTCCGAGAGGAATTTTTTCCACCGGATTCCACTCGGAAATTCTGCCATGTTAATGAGGCCTTACAGCCGTTTATTTTTTTTTATTTTAAAATGTGTAAACGCAGCCTAAAAATGAAAAGGAAAAAAAAAATGTATAAATGAAATTTTAAATATATATAAAAAAGCTTAAAAAAAAAATCAACAAAATAAAAGAAAAAATATTATAGAAGACCTTTTGTAAATTGGCCAATTAATGGATTTTATTTTCCATCTTAAAAAATAAAAACAAAATGAGAAACATTTTAAAATGGTTATTCATTCGATTATGAAAAATATGAAGTGTCGGGCGAACCCGAAATTCCTGCTACATTTTGTCATTTAACGGAAATTTTTTTTTAAATGTAATAAAATGAAAAATTTTATGCAATTAAATAAAAATAAAAAATAATAAATTTAGACCTTTGAAAACCTGTTCAATTTCTGGATTCGTGGGATACGGGTGGCAATTTTATTTAAAAAAAAAAAACATTAAATAAATACATATAATTTGTAGCTAATTATTAGAAGGTAATGAGGCATGAGTAATGACTTATCGGAATGTGTTACACCTGATCATGAGAAAATATTGTTACGTGTCAGACTAATCTGACGTTCCTGCGACATTTCGTGATTTATGTGTCTCCAAATTACAGAAAGAAGAGAGCAGCAGACCTGCCCATGGGCTCAGTGTGCAGGGGCCTGGGGAACGAATCCTGCGCAGATATTTGTGGCGCATAAATAACTCACTGACATTTTACTACATCCTACATGGTGCTTTTCATACTTTACACAGTCTTTTCTGACAGCCCCGTCAGGCCCCAATGGTATAAATCATCGGCCATATTCATTTGGAGGAATTTAACAAAAAAAAAAAAATGTGTTTTTGTCACAGGGGCGATTACTTAATGCTGCAAAAATTCTTTCGTTTAAAAAAAAAAAATCATTTACGCAAATGACTGCAAAATTAACTGTAACCCTTTAAGTGCCGAAAAGGGCAATCACATGACATTTCAAACATTTCCATCAGTGTTTCTTATCCAGTGTGCCTCCAGCTGTTGGAAAACAGCTGGAGGCACACTGGATAAGAAACACTGTGCTAGAACTAGTCACTAATTTGTTTCAAGCTACAGTCTGCTACAAGCAAAATAGCCAACTACTGTTCCCGTTGCAAGAACCATCTAACCTGAGACAGATCTGGGTCGCATGCGCAGTCATCAAGGCCCTGTACAACATTTCGGGGGATTTCACCCAAAGGGTTGCCTCCAGGCCCCTCAAGGAAGTAGGGCCCTGGCGTCCTGGTACTTAAGGACCAAGTGTGCACCTGTACGCCATGGTCCCGTTACCAGGGTTTGAAGCGTGCTCACAAGCCAGGACCCAGGGTTAATGCCGGGCATCGCCGATCGGGCATTAATCGTGATCATTGCAGTATCTAAAATGCAGGGTTAACGGTGCAGGTTAGCTCAGGGCAGCTGATCAGGGCATCGACAGCAAAATGGCCCTTTGCTGCCTCCTCGCTGTCAGATCGGTGCTCTGAGGCTCTGGCCACCAATAGCAGGCTTGAGCAGCAAAGCACCGATAAAACTGATCAATGCTATGCTATGCCATAGCATTGATCAGTATATGCAATCAAAAGATTGCATGATATAGCCCCATATGGGGGCAAAAAAAAGTGTAAAAAAAAGGTTAAAGTGATTTAAAGGGGTATTCCAGGCCAAAACTTTTTACATATATATTAACTGGCTCTGGAAAGTTAAACTGATTTGTAAATGACTTTGATTAAAAAATCTTAATCCTTCCAATAGTTATTAGCTTCTGAAGTTGAGCTGTTGTTTTCTGTCTAACTGCTCTCTGATGACTCACGTCCCGGGAGCTGTGCAGTTCCTATGGGGATATTTTCCCATCATGCACAGCTCCCCGGATGTGACATCATCAATGAGCAGTTAGACAGAAAATTTCAGAAGCTAATAACTATTGGAAGGATTAAGATTTTTTAATAGAAGTAATTTACAAATCTGTTTAACTTTCCGGAGCCCGTTGATATATATAAAAAAAAGTTTTTGCCTGGAATACCCCTTTAACCCCTTCCCTAATAAAAGATTGAATCACCCTTCCCCTTTTCCCATTTGTTAAACAAAATAATGTCATCAAAAATAAACATAATCATATGTGGTACCACCACATGCGTAAATGTCTGAACTGTTAAAAAATATGGTTAGTGAAACCGCATGTTCGATGGCGTACACGTAAAAAAAACACCAAAGTCCAAAACTGTGCATTTTTGATCCCTTCATATACCATAAAAATATTTATAACAAGTGATCAAAAAGTCCCATTAAACAACAATGGTACCAATAAAAACTACAGATCACTGCACAAAAAATAATCCCTCACGTAGCCCCGTATGTGAAAAAATGAAGTGATAGGGGTCAGAAGATGACAATTTTAAACATACTAATTTTGGTGCATGTAGTTATAATTTTAAAGTAGTAAAATAAAATAAAAGCTACATAAATTGGGTATCCTTGTAACCGTATGGACCTACAGAATAAAGATAAGGTGTAATTTTTACTGAAAAATGTACTGCGTACAAATGGAAGCCCCCAAAATTTACAAAATTATGGTTTTTATTTTTATTTTACTCCACAAAAATTTTTTTGGGTTTTGCCGTAGATTTTGTTATGAAATAAGTGATGTCATTAAAAAGTACACTTATTGATGCAAAAAAAAAGACCTTATATGGGTCTGTAGGTGCAAAATTGAAAGCGTTATGATATTTGGAAGGGGAGGAGGAAAAAATGAAAGTGCAAAAACGAAAATTGGCATGGTCCTTAAAGGGGTACTCTGGCCCCAAGACATCTTATCCCCTATCCAAAGGATAGGGGATAAGATGTCTGATCGCAGGGTGGACTTGCATTGAGGCGGCGGGGCGTGACGTCACACGAGGGTGGAGTCGTGACATCACGATACTCTGGAGTCGCGATACTCGCGATACTCCGTGGTCGGGAGGCATAACACTGAGAGCCTCCAGCGCTTCCTGCAGTGCTTACAGGTGGGTGCTGCATGCTAGATTGCGGTGGTCCCCAGCGGCAGGACCCCCCGATCAGACATCTTATCCCCTATCCTTTGATTAGGGGATAAGATGTCTTGGGGCCAGAGTACCCCTTTAAGGTCAAAATAGGCTGAGTCCTTAAGGAGTTAAGGGAATCGTTCTTTCTGTATCCTGTGTCTATCTCCAAGAAGGAGAATCTACTAACCAGAAGTGGGGAAGCAGCTGAGCAAGGACCCTTCTGCGAAACACTCATCTCTTTGTAAAATCACATGGTGTTTTAAACATGTACATCAGTGTTACTAATCCGGTGTGCCTCCAGCTGTTGTGAAACTACAACTCCCAGAATTCTGGGTTTGCAACACCTTGAGGCATTAGAATTAGAATGTTTAGATACACTATCTGATCTTCTATCGCAGGGACATATTGAACGGGACCCGGAGATCATTAGCATCACAGAGTTCACGGGTGGGGTGAGGTCCACCTTCACCCGCCGGTGCATTCGCTGAGCAATATTGATCTATTCCAAAAAAGAGTGTTAGCAGATCTGAGAGCCTTACGCTACCCTTCTGACCCAGCTAATTTAACAAGAGAAGAAAGAGCAGCCTTAGTTAACCTAAAGAAACAAGACAATATAATTATTTTAAAAAAACTCCAATAAAGGGGGTAATATTGTCCTAATGGACAGGGACTGTTATGTAATAGAGGCTAAAAGGCAGTTAGAGGATGAAAGATTTTATTCAAAAAATCCCCTCTAATCCACTTCCGAAGTTTACCATGAAACTCCAAACACTTCTTAGATGTAACATAGAAAAGAATGTTATTTCTAAAAAAAAATTGCCCGTTAATTCGAAACCAGCTACCTGGTACTTTCTGCACAAAATGCACAAAACCCTGGTGTCCCCACCCGGGAGACCGATCGTCTCCGGGGTGGGGTGACTAACTGAGCCTATCTCCAAGTTCATTGACTGGCTTTTCCACCCGTTGCTAGAGGAGATACTCTGTTTAGGTAAGGACACCAACGAATTTCTCCTTACATTGGAGGGATTAAGCTGGCCAGAAAATGCTATGTTAGTGACTCGACATAGAGAGTTTGTATTCTAGTATCCCCCAAAGCAAGGGTGTAGAGGCCATTAGAGATTTTTTTAAATTCTCCGCGAAGTCTCTTAAATACATACATTTTGTGTTTGATGCACTTTCGTTAATTCTTACATGTAATTCATTTAGGTTTGGTGACGAATGGTATATTCAGGCTGGTGACGAATGGTATATCCATTTCTGAAATACATTGCATGTTATCAACGTTTCGTCGATGACATTTTTATGGTCTGGACAGGCTCTGAAATGGATTTCATCACATTTGCGTCTGTATTGAATACAAGTAATCACCTTAATCTTAAATTTACATCTAAAATAGGTCCATTGGAATTAGAGTTCCTTGACATGCTCGTGGTGATAGAGGAGGGAAATTTGGTCACTAAAGGTTACAGAAAGCCAACAGCCTTTAATTCCCTCCTCCTTCATAACAGCTATCACCCCAAGCACGTCAAATCGGCTGTCCCCTATGGACAATTCTTGCGGCTTAGACACATTAATAGCAGGGAAGATGATTATGAAACACAGGCTCTAGATTTATAAGAAAGACTCTTGAAAAGAGGGTACCCCACTGCAGTCCTAGAGAAAGCTATGAAACGAGCAAGTGAACAGAATAGAAAAAAACTTCTGAGAGGAAAAAGAAGGTACCTTACACAAATACTGAAAATGTATCAGCAGCCTCTCACAGCTCAGTTTGGTCCAATGGCAAAACAAATTAAAAAAGCAATCCATGACAATTGTTTTTTTCATTCAGAACGATGCAGATCTAATGAGTTATGCACAATCCAAGCCCTTGATAGCTTTCAAAAAATGTAAAAATATTAAAAACATCTTAGTGAGAAGTAGCCTTACAACAAAAACAAATAAAGGGGTATTCCGGACAAAAATATTTTATCCCCTATCCAAAGCATAGGGGATAAGGTGTCTGATCGCGGGGGGCCCGCTGCTGAGACCCCCCCGCGATCTCACTGCAGCACCCGCATTCTATGCAGGTGCTGAATCTCCAGTTTCGAGAACCTCCAGGTTTCCGGGACTGGGGACGTGATGTCACGCCACGCTCCCTCCATTCATGTCTATGGGAGGGGGCGTGATGGCCGTCATGCCACCTCACATAGACATGAATGGAGGGGGCGTGGCGTGACGTCACATCCCCAGTCCCGGAAACCCGGAGGTTTCCGAAACTGGAGATTCAGCACCCGCATAGAATCCTTTGGATAGGGGATAAAATGTTTTTGCCCAGAATACCCCTTTAATAAGGAGAACTGGCTTCAGAGAACCATCATTCCTGGAATGCACAGGTGCGGATCCTGTAATTGTTGCTCTTCTGCATACCTGGAAAAAAACGTTGCGTTAGGAGGCATCCCTGTCCCTTGTAAAGATGTAATGTGCTGTAAGACTAAATATGCGGTGTATGCCATTCTATGCCCTTGCAAGCGGTTTTATATAGGGTGCACCATACGCTCACTTTATACTAGATTTCGTGAGCATGTCCACTCTATAAAAAGAAGAAAAAGCTCACCAAGATTAAAGGGGTACTCCAGCGCTAAGACATCTTATCCCCTATCCAAGGGATAGGGGATAAGATGCCTGACGCCCCCTCACATAGGCTTGCATTGAGGGGGTGGCGTCACAATGCTCCGGCCCCCGTGATCGCCAGTAACGGGGGTAGTGCGTGCAAGATCACGGGGGTCCCCAGCGGTGGGACCCCCGCAATCAGGCATCTTATCACCTATCCTTTGGATAGGGGATAAGATGTCTTAGCGCCAGAGTACCCCTTTAATTGCCCACATTGTTCATGAACATGGTAATATGAAATTTCTAGGTTTAGAAATGGTACCAGTGAGAGAAGGCACGGACAGACGCAGAGCGCTTCTGCAATGGGAAGAAAAGTGAATCATTCAGACCGGAGCACGGGGGAACCTGGGTCTGAATGATCGCCTAGATTAAATGCCAGCACCGTCTCTCTCTTTGTACGTTTTTAGAGATTTGTTTTTAATGTCCCTGTATGGAACAGATATGTATACACAATTCTAGTAAGTGTTTTTAACTGTTTCTACAGACCAGGAAATATTTGTTTTTTCTGGCTGTTGCAGTTTTGTTACACCCCCCTCTCTGACGCGACAGGTGACAGGAGGTATTTACCTGGCCTGAAGAACCGCAGGGAGCGGCGCAAAATAGCTGTTGTCCGAACGCACTGCAAGTACAGCACCCCACTGAATGTTTTAACGCACCATACCTAATAAAGAAGATTCTGCACACCTTACCGTTGCATATACTTTGTATTTAAAATCCCATGACGTTTTAAACATGTACATCAGTGTTACTCATCCGGTGTGCCTCCAGCTGTTGCGAAACTACAACTCCCAGTATGCTGGGGGTTGTAGTTTTGCAACATCTTGAGGCACACTGGTTGGGATACACTGATTTACATGAGAATTCCTCTGGCTTCTTTCTTTTTTTTTCCCCCTTACCATCCAAATAAAAAAAGGCAATAAGAAAAAGAAAAGTACAAATAAAAAATAAAAAACTATGTATTACTTTTTCTTTAATTTAAAAAATATGAAACAACAGGGAAAACAACATTTTAAAAGCCCAACCCTAAGATCAGGATGACCAGTCAAGATGAAGAACTGGAAGCTCCGAGCAGCGGGATCGGGATTAGTGGGGAATCAGCCCTCTGTACTTTTACATATAAAAATATTTACTCAGACAACCCCTTTAATAAGGGTTAGGGCTCGTTCACATTGCCGCCCCCATGTAAGTGGCAGCAGCAGTTTGCATCCAACCCATTTCAGGGTCCTTTCAGATTGGAAAAAAAAAAAAAGCCAATCGGACCCTTAAAGGGTATAGGGGATAAGATATCTGATCACTGTACTGCACCCAGCATTCGTTTAGAGCTTCGGATTCAGCGCCGGAGGCTCGTGACCTCACTGCCGGCCCCCGCTCGTGACCTCACGGGCCACACACCCTCAATGCAAGTCTATAGGAGGGGGCATAACGGCTGCCACGTCCTCTCCCATAGACTTGCATTGAGAGGGCATGGCCGTGATGTCACGAGCGGGGCGTGACCGGGACCTCATGAGCCTCCGCATCGCCAGTCATCCTGCACAGAGCAAAGTTTGCTCTGTGCACCAGATGTCTGGGGTGCTGCAGCCGTGATCGCAGGGGTCCCCAGCAGTGGGACCCCTGCAATCAGACATCTTATCCCCTATACTTTGGATAGGGATAAGATGTCTAGGGGCAGAGTACCCCTTTAAATGGTTATTAAAAACTTATCCTTTTATCCCCACAAGATAGGAAATAAGAGTCTGATCTCCGGGGGCCCGACCTCTGTGACCCCCTACTATCTCCAGAACAGGTCTCCCGCTGAGCACTCCGGCCTCCATCTTTTAAGATGTACTAGTCTCGGCAGTGACGGCCTGCTCAGCCAATCATTGTCCACAGCGATACCCTGCTCCAGTCAGTAATTTTCTTCCAGGAGGTGTCCTCTCCTTCACATACTTGTCAATGTGCCTGATTTGCTAGGAAGCTCTGAGCAGCAGGGATGGCACTGCCACGACAGCACCGGCAGGGGATCGACAAGATGTCAGTAAATGTGAGTATTTTTTATTCTGTCCCCCCCCCCACCCTGAGCACTCTTAGGGTGCGTTCACACTGAGGAATTCAAAGACGAATTAACGAGGAATAATTTTGGTCAGGAAATTGTTGCCTTCTGTCATTTTATCCATCAAGCGGAATTTCCATGCAGAAATGAAGAGGAATGAAGGGGGAGGCTATTTAATCTACTTTTCTGAATTCCGCATGAAAACGATGTCGGGCAGAATTTTTTTTTACCATTGACTTCTATTGGTTTCTGCTTGCGGATTCCGCTTGAAGAATGAACATGTTCTTTCTTTAAGCGGAAAGGAATCCAGCATCTGAATTCCGCTGGCAGAATTTCCGCAGTGTGAACAGGACAGCGGAAATAACATTAATGTCAATGGGCAGAGGAGATGTGCATTAATATGGAGCGGAGAATCCAAGAGGAATTATTAGAGTAAATTCCTCTTGAATTACTCAGTGTGAACGAACCCTTACATATTTAATCGGAGAACCTCTTTAAAATAAATGGTTAAAATTGTTGCATTTTTTGTTATATCTAGTACGTCGAGAGCCAATATGGCCACCATTGCAACATCCACAGAGGTTGTCACCTAGTTTTCTTAGGGCCCTGAACACTGGGGTATAGCCATCCAACTGCCGCACCAGTCTCAGGGTCTGTTCAGACGAGCGGATTTACAGCGTATTTTACACTGCAGCACTCCGCCGCTGAAGGACCACTGTATGGTGCCTTTACATGTGCCTGCTCGGAGCGGCAATGCACCGCTACGTGCAGACACTCTGAAGTGATGTGCGAGTCGCCGTGCACACGCGTTGTACTCCCACACATCGCAGCCGCTACCCCTACTCCCTGAGTTAGGCCGAGAGCTGCCGCGAGTGTGAGTATACTGCGGCGACTCGCACATCGCAGTGTGTCTGCTAGTATCGGTTCACAGAAGGGGTAAGGACATATAAAACATAACGTTTATTCGTGCTATTTAAAACAACAGAATCCCCACTGACATACAAACAACAAGGAGATAGATCAAAGAGGCCCAGAGGCCACAACTAGCGATGATAGTTGGAGTAAAACAGTTCAGTGGCCTGAGTAGAGACAACAAGTGGGGTGACCGGGAAAATTGTGGAGACCAGGTGGGGTGGGACTCGGACCCTAGTGTACCCTGCCAGGGGAGTGTCTGCTAGTAGTGGCGTAATGCTGCTCCGAGCAGGCACATGTAAAGGCAGCACACAGAGGTCCTTCAGTGGCGGCTCCGCAGCAAAATACGTGCAGAAAATACGCTCGTCATGGCACATGATAGGTAGGGGCCTTCTACAAATTCTACAAATCTTGGGGTCCAAATTATTGAAGTTATACCATCCCATGATTATGGTCACCTAGACTTCCCAAAAATATATATAACTAAAATTATTCCTAACTGAGAGCCAGTAGGACAGACTATGGGGAGACCATGTGGAATGTTTTTTTGGGGGGTGGAGGTGCTCTGCAAATAGGGAGCCTGGTGGTGCCATAGAAATAGGATAGGAGGTTACTGGACGGCATACATCTGTCTGGAAGGAGCCTTGAAAGCATTTGGAAACCTTATGCAGAAGCTATGGAGCCTCGAAAGTGCCGGGGACTGGAAATGAAGGTGTTAGGGATGTCATAGATCAGACCTATGGCCTGTAATGGAAAACGAATATACTAAATGTGTCCTGTAACATAAGAGACAGCGAAATGACCAACGCGCTTCACATCTAAGTTTACTGACTGGTGACATGATTCATGTAAGGACGTCTAGCCTGGTCCAGCAAAGCCCAGCCATAGGCAAGTCATTAAAGGGGGAAAAATGTGTATATATGTGTATATATATAGTCAAGATGATTGTATGTAAAGTATAGATGTATAGTAGAAAGCACTGATATGTAGATTATATTTATAGCTGTATAGGAGGTAACAGTGATGATACATACATTATAGATATATAGATCCATACAGTTACAACAATACCCAATTTATATAGGTTTTATTATTTTTTTACTACATAACTTTTTATACAAAATTTAGTATGCTTAAAATTGTCCTATTCTGATTCCTATAAGGCTAGGTTTCCACTTGTTTTTATTTTTTACACTTAAAAAAACACAAGCAAAAACACCAGTAAAACTGACACAGGTTTTTCCTACGTTTTGGCATTTTTTCTGGCGTTTTTTTGCCTTTGAGTGGAAATAGCATTTTTGGCCCCTTTGGCTTTTTTTCTAAATTTCTTGGGTACCAAAAAATAAATAAAAAAGATGCAGTAGGGATGGGAATAAATGTATTTAACAACATTTTTATTTTTTATAGCGAAATTTTTATAATTTTTTAATAAAGTGTGTGTGTGTGTGTTTCACAAATTTTTTTTTTCGATTTTTTTTTTTAGCAAGTACTACTACTCCCAGCATGGAACAGACTGTGCGATGATGGAAGTAGTAGTACCTGTACTAATAGAAAGATCATCCCGGGTGTCACTCCTGACACCCGATGCGATTGTCCTATCTATTGCAGAGATGCGGAGCGGCTCTATACAGCACTCGCATCTCTGCAGTATACTCCGGCCAGTGATATGAATAGAACATCACTCATTCATATTTTCTGCCCAGAGTGGTGATTGGCCGGATGGTTGTAGCCAATCACAGCTCTCAGCGGGAAATATGAATGAGTGATGTTCTATTCATATCACTGGCCGGAGTACAGAGCAGAGATGTGAGCGCTGTACAGAGCCGCTCTGCATCTCTGCAATAGATAGGACGATTGCATCAGGTGTCAGGAGTGACACCTGCTGTGATCTGTCCTTAACTGCAGGTACTACTACTCCCAACATGGAGCACACTCTGCTTCATGCTGGGAGCTGTAGTACCTGCATTAATAGACAGATCACAGCAGGTGTCACTCCTGACACCCGCTGTGATCCTCCTGTATAATGTGCGGCTGGACACTCTTCTATGGTCCCCTGCACTGCCGTATATATACACCTATTCATATTTCCCGCAGAGAGCTGTGATTGGCCAGATGGTTCCAGCCAATCACAACTCTCTGCGGTAAATATTAATAGGTGTATATATACGTCAGTGCAGGGGACCATAGAAGAGCGGCCGCCTGCATCTATACATTATACAGAAGGATCACAACGGACCCAGGGTGACCTGTCAATTAGTACAGGTACTACTACTCCCATCATGGAACAGTGTGTTCCATGCTGGGAGTAGTAATACTACCTAAAAAATAAAAAAGTGAAAAACATACACACACTACATTTTTATAATGGTCGGCTACATTTTTAGTGCCCTGCCCGCCCACATAAATTGATGTGCGAGTATACTACGAATGCGCACGGCGACCAGTACATCTCAGTGTGTCTGCTCGTAGCGGCGTATTGCAGGCACATGTAAAGGCAGCATATAGAGGTCCTTCAGCGGCAGATCCACAGCGAAATATGTGCGGAAAATCCGCTTGTCTGAACACACCCTAACTCTTGAATTTTTCTGTATATGGGGATGTATGAGGGTCATTTTTTTGCGCCATGATCTGTAGTTTTTTATCGGTACCATTTTTGTTTTGATGGGACTTTTCAATTGCTTTTTATATATTTTTATGGTATTTGTACCAAAAAATGCGCAAATCTATTTAATGCACTTTTTCAACTTTTGGGGCCCCACGTTTAATTTTTCCCAGGGCCACACTTAGCCTAAAACCAGTCCTGCATATCTGAGATGTAATGGCAACCCAACATTATAGGAGGCATGTAGAAAAAAAAAAAAAAAAAAATACATTAAAGTAAATTAAAAAATTCTATAAAAAAAAGTGATATATACATTTAAGTGTGTGTGTGTGTGTGTGTTATTCTCATGTTTACAACACTATAGTCATGCTATGTTCTTGTGACAGCTATATCTATGTGCTGTTATCTGTGTCCGGCAGTGCAGGGGTTAAGCTGACAGTCTGGAGCTCCCAGTGCGGCGCCAGCACAGTCTGAACAATGGGGAGTGTGAGCCCGAGCAGCGGCGCCGCCTCCTCCTCCTCATTATCAGCGCTCATCTCCTCCTGCCCCGCGGCCACCGAGCAGCACCTGGCCTGGGAGCCCGCCAGTCTGCACGCCCCAGGCGGGGGGCACATGCGGAGGGCACTAATGCATGGGGGTGGGGAGGGGGCAGAAATAGCACTGGTGACCTATCCAATCACACAGGGGCATCGAGCCAACTGCAAGCTGGGGTATAGAACAGTGTCTTCCCAGCCAGGGTGCCTCCAGCTGTCGCAGAACTACAACTCCCAGCATGCCTTCGGCATGCTGGGAGTTGTAGTTCTGCAACAGCTGGAGGCACCCTGGTTGGGGAAAAAACACTGGTATAGAGCGACACACTGATTGACTTTTGTGCATTTTTTTTCCAACTGCGTTCTGTTAGGCTAATTAGCGCGGAATTTCGCCCGCTGATTTGCACATCGGAATTCCGCGTTGTAGTTTTGCAACAGCTGGAGGCACTCTGGTTGGGGAAAAAAACACTGGTATAGAGCGACACACTGATTGTCCGACTTTGGCGTTTTTTTCCGACTGTGTTCTGTGTTAGGCTAATTAGCGTGGAATTTCGCCCGCCGATTTGCACATCGGAATTCCGTGTTGTAGTTCTGCAACAGCTGGAGGCACCCTAGTTGGGGAAAAAACACTGATATAGAGCGACACACTGATTGTCCGACTTTTGTGCATTTTTTTTCCCAACTGCGTTCTGTATTAGGCTAATTAGCGCAGAATTTCACCCGCTGATTTGCACATCGGAATTCCGCATTGTAGTTTTGCAACAGCTGGAGGCACTCTGGTTGGGGAAAAAAACACTGGTATAGAGCGACACACTGATTGTCCGACTTTTGTGCATTTTTTTCCAACTGCGTTCTTTGTTAGGCTAATTAGCGCGGAATTTCGCCCGCGGATTTGCACGTCGGAATTCCGCGTTGTAATTCTGCAACAGCTGGAGGCACCCTGGTTGGGGAAAAAACACTGATATAGAGCGACACACTGATTGTCCGACTTTTGTGCATTTTTTTTCCAACTGCTTTCTGTGTTAGGTTAATTAGCGCAGAATTTCGCCCGCTGATTTGCACGTCGGAATTCCGCGTTGTAGTTCTGCAATTCCGTGGTGTGAACTCCTAACATTAGTGTGAATGGGTCTTCCACGGTCCCGTTCAAACTGCGGAATTTCCGTCACTGAAATTGATCCGTGCAAAGAAAGAACATGTTCCTTCTTTGCGCGGATGTCCGCGAGCACTGCATAGAGGCCAATGATGACGGCGCAGTGCCGCACCATCTGGCAGTCCGTTCCAAATACGTAGTGTGAACATACCATTAGGCCATGTTCACAGGGTGAAATTTCCAAGCAGAATGAGATCCACTGGGAAATTCTATGGGATCCTGCCGCACCGTACACTCGGCGGAAATTCCGATTTCAGCGTCTGTAGAAACATTGAACCTGTTCAATGTCTCTTTGGATTCCTCTCGAAAATGCATTTTCATCTATGGAGACGGCGCATTTCCGAATGGTCCTCGCTCTGCCGGAACATGGAGATGATGCCGCCTGGGTGGACATTCCACACATTTTCGGCAGTGTAAATATGGCCGTACGGAGAGATTTGGAAGCGTGAGCTGCAATTTTGTAGGATAATCGAAAACATCTTTCTAATACCTGTGCTCTATGGTAAATATTTTCAAAATATATGCAGAATAAAAAAAAAAATAATATTAAATAAATAAAACACTGTTCGCACTTTGTCAAAAATGACTACAAATAATCCTACCCCAAAATTAAGAAAAAAATAAAATAATAAATTAAAAAACAACAACAGATCTATGCTCTTCCATGTTGTCTGTTAGGAAGAGCCAAAATTGCGCTTTTTTTTTTTCTTTTTTTTTTTTTCATTTTCTGGTTTTCTGGCCAAGTTTTAATCCGGTGTAATGAAGAAAACTGTGTCTCTGTAGTGGAATGTGACCCTTCATACAGCGACACCCTTTTCTGCTTTAGGGTGAGTTCCCACTTGGCGTATACACAGCGTATTTCACGCTGCGCAAAATTTACGGCAGCAGCGTGAAATATGCTGCGTATTCCTCGCTCACTATACACACTATGTGTGTGGTGAGTTTTGGAGGCGGAGCCGCGTGTCACAGTCACTCCGGCACACAGCCCCGCCTCTAAAACTCACTACACGCATGAGTGAGTGAGGAATACGCAGCGTATTTCCCGCTGCTGCCATAAATTTTGCGCTGCGTATACGCCAGGTGGGAACGTACCCTTAAAGTCAGCTCCCTCTCACTCCCTAATCCTAACCCCTAATCCTAATTTTAACCCCTAATCCTAACCCTAAGGGTATGTTCACACTGAGGAATTGGCAAGGAATTCTCGCTTAAAAATTCTGCAGTGGAATTTTTTTTTCACACGGAATTTGCACAAAATTGATGCAGAATTCCGTGTGGAAATATAGGAGGAAACTGTATATATATTTTTTTTTTGCTGGACGACAACCACCAATTAGAATTTCCCTTTTTTTTTTCTTTGCATGGAATTTCCACGCAAACTCCGCACGGAACGGCGTCGGGCTGAAAAAAAAATATTTCATTGATTTCTATGGGACAAAGACGCGGATTCCGCATGAAGAAAGAACATGTTCATTCTTCATGCTTGCGGAAATTCCTCATTGTGAACTGAGGAGCGGAAATACAGTTAGGCTAGGTTCACACTGCAGAATTTCTGGGCAGAATTTCTGCCGGAGATCGAGCCAGCGGCACTAGGACCGAGCAGACTGCATTGCTGCCCCCATAGACTGCAATGCATTTCTGGGTGGATCTTTTGGGAGATCTGCTCAGAAATGCATTACCATCTATGGCGACGACAATGTAGTTTGCGCGGTCCTAGTGCCGCCAGCTCGATATCCGGCATAAATTCTGCCCAGAAATTCCACAGTGTGAACCTAGCCTTAAACTCTATTGGGTTTTCCACTGCTGACTGAATTGGAGAGGAATAAGCGAGCAGAATTACTCAAATAAATTCCTCTCCAATACCTCAGTGTGAACATACCCTAACCCCTAATCCTAACCCTGACCCCTAATCTTAACCCCTAATCCTAACCCTAATTTTAACCCCTAATCCTAACCTCTCATCCTAACCCTTGATCCTAATTCTTAACCCTAATTCTAACCCCTAACCTCTAATCCTAACCCTAATCCCCACCCCTAACAGCGATCAGCTATGAGAAGGGCTGAGAGCGCTGAGCTCAGGAGCGCAGGTCACATTCGGTTACGGGTCACAGTTTTTTTTGTCACTTCACCGGCACCAATAAGTGCGGATAAACGGATAATGCAGTATTGTTTTTTTTATCTGGCCGGTAACGGCATATATGTGCACAAGGCCTAAGGCTAGGTTCACAGAATCACACTACAGAATTTCCCAGTGGAATTCTGCTTTAGGGTGCGTTCACACGCTCTTTGTTTTTGCGGGTTATCCGCTGCGAATTTGAAAGGGTGCGGGCTCTACTTGAAAGGAAAGGAATTTACGCTGCGGAAAATCCGCCGCAAGCCCCATTGAAGTCAGTAGGGACTGTGGCGTAAATTCCTACACGGACAATCTGCTATGGACAGCCGAGAAGAGCCGGCCCCTTTCAAATACGCAGCGGAAACCCGCAAAAACAAAGAGCATGTGAACGCACCCTAAAGAATCTAATATAAGTCTGAATGGGTTTTCCGTAGACCCATTCACACTGCGGAAATTCTGGACTCCTGACCCGCCAAAAGAATGAACATGTCCACTCATTCTGTGTCTACTGCACTAAAATACTACATAGTGTTCTACGTTATACATTTACAATACACTTAGTGCAAACCACTTCAAGATTTGTTTTTGTTTTTTATCATTGGAGTAGAAAACACCATTCTTAAAGGGGTATTCCAGTGCTTAGACATCTTATCCCCTATCCAAAGGATAGGGGATAAGATGCTTGATCGCGGGACCCCCGGTATCATGCACGCGGCACCTCGTTTGTAATCAGTCCCCGGAGCGTGTTCATTCCGGGACTGATTACCGGCAACTACAGGGCGGGCGGCATGTGACGTCACGCTCCACCCCTCAATGCAAGCCTACGGGAGGGGGCGTGACAGCTATCACGCCCCCTCCCGTAGGCTTGCATTGAGGGGCGGAGCGTGACATCACACGGGGGCGGAGGCGTGACGTCACATGCCGCCCGCCCTGTAGTTGCCGGTAATCAGTCCCGGAATGAACACGCTCCGGGGACTGATTACAAATGGGGTGCCACGTGTATGATCCCGGGGGTCCCCAACGGCGGGACTCCCACGATCAGGCATCTTATCCCCTATCCTTTGGATAGGGGATAAGATATCTAAGCACTGGAATACCCCTTTAATAAATGAGACTTTGTTTTGTGAGTTAATTTCAGTCCATAGTCATGTGACTGACACAAAATAGGGGAACGGCACACGCCGCATGACAACCGTGGGTCACTGGAGTTCAGCCAAGGAAATCTTGTTCCTGTTTTGCCTATAGTGACATCTGTCTAGCACAGGTCTAACATTCGCAGACAATGACCTTATGGGTCAGTCATTTGCCTAAATATTCACGCCCAGTAACTTACGGCTTTGCCTTCATTACAGCACCCTGTGAAGACGCTGGCAGTACAATGTCACCCCGCAAGGTGCACAAGCCCTTTAAAGGGTACTCAAAAAAAAAAAAAACATTTTTTTTAAATCAACTAGTGCCTGAAAGCTAAACAGATTTGTAAATGACTTCTATTTAAAAATCTTAATCCTTTCAGTACTTATCAGCTGCTGTATGCTCCACAGGAAGCCCTATTCTTTTTGAATTCTTTCCTTTCTGCCTAACCACAGTGCTCTCTGCTGACACCTCTGTCCATTTTAGTAACTGTCCAGAGTAGAAGTAAATCCCCGTAGCAAACCTATCCTGCTCCGGACAGTTCCTAAAATGGACAGAGGTGTCAGCAGAGAGCACTGTGGTCAGGCAGAAAGTAAAGGAACTTCCTGTGGAGCATACAGTAGCTGATAAGTACTGGAAGGATTAAGATTTTAAAATAGTAATAGTAATTTATAAATCTGTTTAACTTTCTGGCACCAGTTGATTTAAAAAAAAAAAAAATTTCTCCAGTGGAGTACCCCTTTAATTGTGTTGACAATGTCACCTGCAGTTCCCATCATTATCATTACAGATGGCGCCGTGCATCGTTTGTTCTTCCACTCGCTGTTTGCATAGAAAGCGTCTGTTCTTCAGCCAATGGAGGAGCAGCTGGAGCAGAGATTTTATATGGGATGATACATTTGCTGGAGCAGTGTTTCCCAACCAGGGTGCCTCCAGCTGTTGCAAAACTACAACTTCCAGCATGCCCGGACAGCCTTCGGCTGTCCGGGCATGCTGGGAGTTGTAGTTTTGCAACAGCTGGAGGCACCCTGGTTAGGAAACATTGTGCTGGAGGCTGAATGGGAGCAGGGCCAGGAACATTCTGCTGGAGATGTCACCCAGATCTTCTTATGTCACCTTTTATTTATTGTGCGCCCGCGTGTTACTTCCTTATGCCTGAGGCTGGGTTAGGGGATCTAGTGGGAGATACTGGCAACTAGTGTAATTGGGCATCAAGCTTTCCTAGGGTCCTGAATGGAAAAAAAAAGGCCAGCTATGCAGCAGTATAGGAAGAATAAATACACCACTGGAAATGTTTAGGCTAGGTTCACACTATGGAATTTCTAAGTGTAATTCCGCTTAGAAATTACACTTGAAAATTTCGGTGCAGCAGAATCCCATGGCTGTCCTGCATTAGACAGCCCATTTATGTGAATAGACACGTTGTAATGTTTCATCTCTCCTGTGGTGGCGCTGCAGGCAACACGTACTACCAAGTTGCCAGGAATACAGCTGATCACTGAGGGTCCCAAAAATAGGGGTAATTTGTGATCAGCATTAAAGGGGTACTCCGTCCACTACATATGCGCAGAATAGGGGATAAGTGTCTGATCTCTGGAACCCCCTCCAACTACAACTCCCAGCATGCAACCATACAACTAATCAATGCATGCTGGAAATAATAGTTTCCCAACCCGACAGCTTTAGATCCATTTTAGAGATCAATGTAAAGACATGACTAGACCAGGGACTAGACCAGTGGTCTCCAAACTGTATCCCTCCAGATGTTGCAAAACTACAACTCTCAGCATGCCCAGACATACTTCGGCTGCATAAGCATAAAACATTGCTTACCTGTCTGTCCTGGTTCTGACACCATATTTGTCTGTGGGTCTCATTTTATGTGCAATAATCATGGTGTTTCCTAAATGAGCAGTTGCTCAGTACTACAATTCCCAGAATGCATTGCTTTCCCTCAGATCTTCATCACAGTCATCTCACCCTTCCTACTTCCCTCCCACAGCACTCCTGCCAGTTTCACACCCAGAGTCTGCTGCAGAACATCTTATTTCACAACAGACTATCCACACAGCAAGTCAGCAAAAGCTGCTGCATTCATTCCCTGTCTGCTCTTTCGCCTGTTGCTAAGTACAAGGCAGCATGATGTAAACACACCTCTTTCTTCCCTAAATGTCCTAATCAAGATATAAATGTTTAAGACAGGGAGATGATGATATAGCTGTAGGGGCTGGTCAGAGGTGATGACATCACTCAGGGGGCGGGGCTAGATACTGCTATGCCTGCTGATACAGCAGAAGATAATGCGTCATCTCGGGAGAGAGGGAGGAGCTTTTGATAGACAAAGTATATCACAAAGTTTCAGAACTTTTCATAGTAGTGCTTTTAATTCTTTATTAATGAACATTTTGCTATCTTTTTGCAACCTCTGCTCCCCTCCCAAAAAAATATAGATATATATAAAAAAAAATTGAAATGTTAGTTTTTAACTAAAGCCGCTCAGGTTTATATGTCGCATGCTGGCGTCCGGGCTGTCTATGAAATGTGCAACTTTGGCAAGCATGTGGAACTCCTTGTTGTTTAGGGATTAAAAGGGGTACTCCAGACCTAACGCATCTTATCCCCTATCCAAAGGATAGGGGATGAGATGTATGATCGTGGGGGTCCCGCCTGGGGACCCCCGCAATCTGTCATTGCGCACCAACCTTTGTGAGCTCTACGCAGCGCTGGAGGCTCTGAGTGTGTAGCGTGACGACAAAGGGGGCGGATCCCGCCCCCCGTGTGATGTCATGCTCCGCCCCCTCAATGCAAGTTTATGGGAGGGGGCGTAACGGAGCATGCGCCACATTTTTTTGCAATGTATATGTGGTAGGGTTGCCACTTTTCTTGCGAAAAAATACCGGCCTTGCTAATTTGCATAATTAATTATGTATGCATGACATCACAGGATACACATATGCGGGGAAATTTTGCCCTATACTGACCCCTATAACTTTATTATTTCTCCTTATACAGGGCTGTATGAGGATCATTTTTTTTGCGCCCCAATCTGTAGTTTTTAACAGGACCATTTTTGTATTGATGATTTTTAAAAGGTGAGGAGGAAAAAACGAAAGTGCAAAAACCAAAAAACCCTCAATCCTTAACCTCTTAAGGACTCAGGACGTACCTGTACGCCCTGAGCCCGGTCCCGGGGTGAAAAACGGGGTCACGCCATGACCCTGCATCCCACCGGGTCGGTCCCGGCTGCTAACGATAGCCGGGACACTGGACTAACAGCGTGCGGCACCGCGTGCTGTTAACCCTTCAGACAAAGTTGACTGCCGCGTCTGAAAACGAAAGTAAACGCTTGCCGGCAGCTCAGTCGGGCTGATCGGGACATCCCGATAAAATTGCGATGTTCCGATCAGCTAGGACGCAGGCGGAGGTCTCCTTACCTGACTTCGAGGCGTCCGATCGTCGATTGCTCCAAGCCTGAGCTACAGGCTTGAGCAATCAAGCCCCTATCTGACTGATCCATGCAAAGCTATGGCTTTGCAGGGATCAGCATAGGAGATCAGTGTGTGCAGTGTTATAGGTCCCTATGGAAGCTATAACACTGCAAAAAAAAGTGAAAGAAAAAAAAAAGTTAACAAAGATCATTTAACCCCTTCCCTAATAAAAGTTTGAATCACCCCCCTTTTCCCATAAAAAAAAAACTGTGTGAATAAAAATTAAAATATGTGGTATCGCCACGTGCATAAATGTCCAAACTATAAAAATATATCATTAATTAAATAGCACGGTCAATGGCGTACGCGCAAAAAAAATTCCAAAGTCCAAAATAGCGTATTTTTGCTCACTTTTTATATCATAAAAAAAATGAATAAAAAGCGATCAAAAAGTCCGATCAACACAAAAATGGTACTGATAAAAACTTCAGATCACGGCGCAAAAAATTCGCCCTGATACCACCCTGTATGCAGAAAAATAAAAAAAGTTACAGGGGTCAGAAGATGACAATTTTAAACATATAAATTTTCCTGCATGTAGTTATGATTTTTTTCAGAAGTACGACAAAATCAAACCTATATAAGTAGGGTATCATTTTAATCATATGGACCTACAGAATAAAGATGAGGTGTAATTTTGACCAAAAAATGCACTGTGTAGAAACAGAAGCCCCCAAAATTACAAAATGAAATTTTTTCTTCAATTTTGCCGCACAATGATTTTTTTTTCCGTTTCGCCGTGGATTTTTTTGGTAAAATGACTAAAGTCACTGCAAAGTAGAATTGGTGGCGCAAAAAATAAACCATCATATGGATTTTTAGTTGCAAAATTGAAAGCGTTATGATCTTTGGAAGGTGATGAGGAAAAAATGAAAATGCAAAAACGGAAAAACGCTGAGTCCTTAAGGGGTTAAGGGGTTAAGGTCTGTTGAGTGGTCTGGAAGTTAAGCCTTTAGTGTGGCAAAGCTAACGAGAGGGGTAGTGAGGCAGGGTCCCTAAGAATAGGGTTCAGAGAATTGAAGCTGCCCTTCTGACAGTGCTGAGAAGGTACTGTGAGGCAAGTCTCCGTAAGGCCTAGTGGTACCAGCAGAGGTATATAGCATTACTGGGCGATAGTTTGGTGGAAGACCTCATTGAGTTTAGAGGCCTTAAAGGGAATGAGTAAAGGAAGATACTGAAATGTGTTCTTTTTTTTAACCGATTGTAATTTTTTTAATTACATTTTTTTGTACTTTACTAAGGGGGTTGCTATTATTTCTGAACTAATTTTTACTGCATTTTGTGATATACTTTACAGTAGGACTCATGAACATAGATAACAATAGACAGGACCTGTCCCATTCAGATGAATTGTGACCTTTTCAGAGGCCGTTCTAGAGACTGAGCTCTGCTGTGAATGGTAGTGCATCAAGTGTTATCTACATACTGGTGTTACCTTTTACTTTACTTTTACTTTACTGCCTCATGTGACGAGAACAGGGAACTAAAACAATTTCTTGACTTAATATCGTTCTATTCCTGTTAGCATTGTACAGTGATCCCACAACTTACATTGGCCTCAGATTACAATATTTTCGGTCTTTTCTGGACCATTGTAACTTAAACCCAAACTGCATATACAATGCTACGGACAGTCCAGATCTGTGAAACGTCTCAATGACAGGAAGAACTGACCAATCAGAATGGGCATTCACTGGTAAAACACCTGTATTCCTGAAGCATATGCACTAAATTCCTGACTGGTAGCGCCTCCCTACCGTCCAGGGTGGTGCTACATGTTCTATGCTATTCTTTACCTGTGCCAGGGTTAGCTGCTCCTTTGGACACCAGGTAAGGGGCAGATCCATGTTACTTTTTTAGGACATTGTGTGTTCTGTACAGGACCCTGAAGAAGCTCCTGTCCTCTACATAGACAGTGATTAAAGCTCCCAGCAGATCTTTATTACTTTTATATGGACGGATTGGCTTTATCTGCATTAGTTATCTCCTTATTTTTCTTTAATCCTCACTTTTTCCTATTTTTGGATGACATTTTGGGGCTTCAGAACCAATTTTCTAGGTTTCCATAGAGTTCTGGTCTCAACATACAATGGTCGTCCTGGAACCAATTACTATTGTAACTTGAGGGACCACTGTATTTCTGGATATGTGAATGTAACCATCAAGCTTCTGTGCCCCACCTGAGAATTGTAACCAATAAGACAACTGTACTGCTATAGTAGAGGAAATATTAAGTTAATCTGTTAATCAGTTTCGAGCGACCTTAGTGAAATGGTTAAAATTTGTTCCTCTCTCCACCTGTCCTGTCCCATTGATCAGATAGGGGTTAGGATGACTATGAGCTGAATGTTATCATTGCCCTTTCTGCTCGTCTTTGTTTGAGGTAAAGATTCCCTTTGTCTGAGACTTTGATGGTGACAATACGCGTTGTTTGTCGTGCTGTCTGCTTGGAGTCCATGATCAGCGGCCGTCTGCTCAGCTCCTTTTCAACTCTCTGCAGAGAACGGTCACGAGCATCCTTTGGACCTGGAGCAAAGTGAACCTGACATCATGTCTAAAGAATTGTGAACAGACTCTAAATTGGTTCGGTCTTATCTGGTCCATTGATTTATGGCGAGAGGACAGGGAAGAAGCTGCCTGATCTGCACTATAAATCTGACAATAATCACTGGAAAGTAATTATACCTTCTATTCCTAGCGCTAGTTTTAACGCTTTCTGGTTGATTTATGGTACCTGGATTTAAAGGGGGGCTCTACTAAGACCTGGAAGAGTTAAAGAACACTTGCCCTAAAATTATGAAGGCCCATACTCTTTGTATATTTCAGGAAAGCCAGGTGACTATTGATAGGGCCGCTTTTATAACTCTGATTAGAGTTGTCATCAAGATTTTCCACTTCTTCTCGAGGCATCTCCTCCCCAGCAGTAAGCTCGCCTAGGGTATTGCTGCTAGTAGGTTGTCACTTGCCCTAAAAGTATGAAGGTCCAAACTGTGTGTATTTCAGGGAAAGCCAGGTGACTATTGATAGGGCCGCTCTTATAACTCTGATTGGAGTTATACCAAGATTTTGCACCTTTCCTTGAGGCATCTCCTCCCCAGCAGTAAGCTCCCCTAGGGTATTGTCACTTGCCCTAAAAGTATGAAGGCCCGTATTGTATGTGTATTTCAGAGAAAGCCAGGTGACTATAGCTAGGGCTGCTCTTATAACTCTGATCGGAGTTGTTACCAAGACTTTCCACCTTTCCTCGAGGCATCTCCTCCCCCGAAGTAAGCTTGCTGCCTAGGGTATTGCTGCTAGAAGGTTGTCACTTACCCTAAAAGTATGAAGGCCCGTACTGTGTGTGTATTTCAGGGAAAGCCAGGTGACTATTGATAGGGCTGCTCTTATAACTCTGATCGGAGTTGTTACCAAGACTTTCCACCTTTCCTCTAGGCATCTCCTCTCCAGCAGTAAGCTTGCTGCCTAGGGTATTGCTGCTAGAAGGTTGTCACTTACCCTAAAAGCATGAAGGCCCATACACTGTGTATTTCAGGGAAAGCCATGTAACTATTGATAGGGCCGCTCTTATAACTCTGATTGGAGTTGTCACCAAGATTTTGCACCTTTCCTCGAGGAATCTCCTCCCCAGTAGTAAGCTGACAGAGTTTCTCAAGAGTGGGGAAGTCCTTTAAGGATTTGGGGGAAGCCTCTGAGGTGACAACAGCAGTGACAAATATACCAAAGGGCCACAGGGGTGGTCACCTCACTGTGAAGATCCAGAGCAAAACTGTAGATCATCAATAGGTAATGGTGGCCAAAGATCATGCATCTCTAATAACTAATCCTCCTGCCCTCCATATACACATGCATGATCGGTTTGGCTGAGCATGTGTGGTGAGCCACGGGGTGAGAGGTGAGGTGTAAGGGGCAGATGGTGTTGCCCAGGGGTAGATGTGTTAACCCCTTCGTGTTCGTGATGCCAGGGCGTGGTTTCCTATGTAACCACTCAAAGGTAGTACCGCTAGTCCTTGGTTAGGCAGGGGCAATAAAGAGTCCAAGGCCAGGTTAAGGGTAACGGTAGCTTTTACTGAGGTTAGATAGGTGGTACAGTCTATACAGTTCAGCCAGTATCCCAGAGAGGTGGCCAGTGACACAGAGAGACCTCACAGGCTTTCTAGGACTTGCTGTAGGTAGACTGACTATAATGCAGGCCATGGTGACTAGACAGTAGACTTGACTTGACTGACTTGATGACTGACTATTAGAAGACTTGAGCTTACTTGCAATTGACAGTTGGCTGCAGACTTTAGGCTTGAGGCCTCCAATGGCTGGACACAGGCACTGGGACAAATGACTGGACTTGACCTCAGGAGGAAATGAAGTGTGATCAAAAAGAGAGATTACAGCTTCTCCCTTCCTTATAAAGGGGGCTGTGCAAGGAGCCCATAGGTTACTAGCGAGGTCACCTGGTCACTGGTGTTCTCTGGGTAACAATACAATCATATGACTTAAACATGTGATATAATCACGTGACTAACAATACAGGTCCTTTACTCTTTCATGTGAAAACTTATACACACAGGGGGAGACACTGCAGGGGAGCCTCAGCGACATATAGGGACTCAACCTGATGGGACTGTAGGACCATATCCCATACTGGGACACCACAAACCCCCTACTTGAGTAAAGTTGCCCTCAACGTCCGTCCTGGAAGGCTTGAGGAGCGAAACGGCCACGAGACCACATGAAGTCCTGGGGCATTGCAATTAACGTCCATATCCAGGATGTTTTTGACAAAATCTGAGAATGTAAGAGAGTCTGTATCATTGTCCATACATGCTCTGATAAATTGTATAACTGAACAACCATAGGACTATTGGTGAATAAGGACTATGTATAGCAATGACAGCATACTTATGACTATGTTATGAACATGACCTATTAAACTTTTATTTCACTACGACTATGCATATTATAACATTTGACTAGGACTATGCATACTATGACATTAGACTATGACTATGCATATAACAACACTTTATACATACGACTAGGACACAACACTGGTGGATATGGTTGCCGGAGGCTTTCTGCCCAATGCCATGGCTACAGTGGGGCCTTGGCATGACACACTTCCCCCCAGAACACTAGATATATTTAGACATTTATTAGATAGCATTTGACACTTGTTACCTTTGACTTTTGAGTTACGTGCGTAGTGAGTACAGGAATAGTGTTGCTCGCGAATATTCGCAATTTGAATATTATTCGCGAATATCGCATATTCACGAATTCGCGAATTTCGCGAATATAGCGCTATATATTCGTAATTACGAATATTCGTTTTTTTTTTTTTTCTTCACAGTACACATCACAGTGATCACCCCTCTCTGCTTCCAGCTTGTGTGGTGTAAAGAAGGCTGTAATACTACTGTGTGAGACTGGCGTGCGAAAATTCGCATATGCGAATATTAGCATATGCTACTTTTCGCATATGCGAATTTTCGCGTATGCGAATTTTGTATATGCTGGTTTTCGCATATGTTAATTTTCGCATACGCGAATTTTCGTATATGCGAAAATAAAAAGAGAATATAACGAATATGCGAATATTCACGAATATATGACGAATATTCGTCCATATATTCACGAATATTCGCGAATTCGAATATGGCCTATGCCGCTCAACACTATACAGGAATACCTTCTTGCCAGCAAAGAGTCCCGAGCATGTGGACACAACAAAGTTACATTAAACATGTGAGACATAGGACACTCAAAGACATTTCAATGGACTGTGATGTAGTGAGTGCTACAGCCCTAATGTACATTAGATATGTGTACTTACGGACTATGTGTAGTACTAGACTGTACATGTGTTAATCCTTGTATCTTGCGGGTAACTGATCCTGGGTAGACCATTGGGACCTACGCAGCACCACCTCTTGCGACTCAGGAGCACTTCCCTCTTTGGTAGCTCGTGGCCCGACTGAAGTGATAGAGGCCTCTTGAAGATCCATTTCCAGAGTTGGAGCTGGTTCTGGACTATCTGGACTGTGGCTGGCTGGCAGAGATACTGGAGACCTGGAAAACGGAGTGCCAATGGTGACAGGACTTGAGCTGGTGAGGTGACTAGAGTTGGTTGCACAGGCCCCTGAGATGGCATGATACCGAAGATTGCAGGTTGGCTGGGAGAGAACATGGGGACATCTATGGATGGGTGGATCCCCTCTCCAGGCATGTACTCCCTCGTAGGTTTAACAGCTGGTGGAGGAGATACAGGAGGTTTGGGCAGGTGTTCTTTGCAACATAACTTTATTGGCAGATGCCCGTGTCGACCCATCATCAAGTAGAACGAGGTGTATCCAGTAGAACAGTGAACTGTGTCATTATAAATTTCCAGCAATTCTGGTGACAACCGGGGCCACTCTTCGTGCTTTGACACACGCTGCTCGCAGCATGTGGATGAAAACTTGATTTATGCGCTCACAGAGTCCGTTCCCTCGAGAGTGGTAAGCAGTAGTCCAGAGTTTCTTGCAGGCATGGAACCGACACAGCTCCTGGAAGGGTTGGGCCGTTCCTCGGTCCGTTAGGACAGACTCCGGACACCCAAGGATTTGTACCCAATAAGAGTAGAACATCTGGGCTGTGGCTTTGGCTGTGAGCTCTTTAACGGGCACTAGGACAACCCGCTTGGAGTAGTGATCCACCATGGTGAGCGCATAAGTGTACCCAGACCAGGTAGGAGGCAACTTGACATGGTTTAGCGTGACAAAATGGTTAGGCTTTTCACTCTGGATGGAATGGAGGGGTGCTTTTGCGTCTTTGCATCCATTCTTGGTGACGTTTCAGACGGCACACTCACTGCACCATTTCTCAATGTCGCTCCGCATCCCAATCCAGTAGAACCTTTGTCTGACAGTAGCCTCGGTCTTGTGGACTCCAAAGTGTCCTGACTGATCATGGTATGCGTTGAGGACCATTAACTCATCTCTTTGGGGAACCAGAATCTGATGAAGTAGATCACCAGAAACCGGATCCAAAGAGTTTCAGTACAACAATCCTTTGTGCATGAACAGTCGCTTCCTTTGTCACCCCAGACATTTCAACTCGTAGTCACATTGGGCCCGGCGTAGACGGGTTGGTACCTTTTTCATCAGAAGGTAGTCCAAGAGATCCCCCATGACTCAACTTTCATCTTGCAGAGTCTTCCAGGTGTATAGGCCTTCGTGGACCTTCTCGGACCTGGGTTCACCTTCTTCAAGGGTGGTCACAGTATTCTGACTCATGAACTTCTGGTAAAATGGGGGCATCTCCACGTCTTCCCACTCGTCTATGACAGGTGGTTCTTTGCTGGGGGTCATCCGAGAGTGCATTGGGGTGACATTTGACTTTCCGATTCTGTACTTGATGGTGAAGTTTTAGTTGGCCAATCTGGAGGCCCAACGCTGCTCGATGGCACCCGTTGGCAGTATTCAGATGGGCCAACGGGTTAATATCTGTGTAGACGGTAAATAGCGTGGCAGCCAAATAGTTCTTAATCTTCTCAGTCACGGCCCATACAAGAGCGAGGAGTTCCAGCTTGAAGGAGCTGTAGTTTGTATCATTCTTCTCTGCTCCCCGCAGGTTACGACTGGCATAGGCTATCGCTCTTGCCCTTCTTGGACTTGGGACAGGACAGCTCCCAGACCTTCAAAGCTGGCATCAGTATACAACCGGAACGGCTGACTGTAATCTGTATACGCCAGGATGGGTGGTTCTGTCAACAGGTGTTTAAGAGCTCGGAACGCTGTCTCTTGCTCTTCGGTCCATTCAACAGGTAGTCTTCCACTGTAGTTCTCCTTCACCATACCTCTGAGGAGAGCTGTTAGGGGTTCTGCAATCTGAGCGAAGTGGGGAATGAAGCGGCGGTAGTAGCTGGCAAATCCCTGGAAGGTCCTGACATCTTTCACCGTGCGCAGGGTAGGCCAGTTCTTGACAATCTCCACCTTCTAAGGATTAGGCTGGACTCCCTCAGCGCTGACAACATCTCCTAGGTAGTCTACTTGAGGTTTAAGCAGATGACACTTTGATGGTTTGATCTTCAGCCCATGTTTGATCAGGACTTGGAAGACGTCTGACAGATGACTGAGGTGCTCTTGGTAGGACTTGGAATACACGATGACATCGTCTATGTACAATAGGACACTTTGAAAATTCAGACGGCCCAGGCACCGCTCCATCAGAAGCTGGAATGTAGCAGGGGCATTACATAGCCCAAACGGCATACTCTTAACCCCTTAATGACCAAGGACGTAAATTTCCATCCTGGTGCTGCGGTACTTAGTGCACCAGGACGTATATTTACGTCCTGTACATGACCGTGAGCATCGGAGCGATGCCTGGCGCGACTGGACAGTGTCTTTCTTTAATAGGTGGGCTGTCGCCCGTGAGAATTATGTGCTGGATCATAGTCCTTGTTCCTTACTCCATGATGTGCACGGCACCAGATGATGGTCTCTGTATTGGGTTGTAGTGTCACCGACTTGATATCTTGGACTCATATTTTGTAGAATTTTCAAGTGGTGCTGCGCAGCCTGCTGGCCTGAGGGGGATATTTAGGGGAGAGAGGCATGCAAGGAATCTACTATCTCAGGAAAACAGTTTTTCATGATGTTCCTCCCCAATATAAACTCAGCAGACCCCTTATCTGTCACATTAGTTACAATCACTCCCTGCCCTCTAAGTACATGCTCTCCCAACTGAATGATTGGCTCCCAATATCCATGTCTGGGTATTGGTTGCCCGTTACCCACCACTACTCTCAGGCCAACATCATCAGGCTCACACAATACTTAGAAAACGTTTTTAGGTATAGTAGACACTTGTGACCCTGTATCTATCTACGCCTCTAACTGTACACCTTCCCCAACAATCTTTAGATAGGGGCAAGAGGCGACATAAAGTGATAGTCTTGATTTAGGGCGTTTGGGAGTTGTGACTGCTGCCTGTTTTCCTAGGGACCGGTCCTTGACCCCAGAGGGAATTCCATTTAAACCCAGAAGTGCATTGTCCAGTGTCCAGACTTGTTAGAGTGGGTACAGAAGGGTCTATTACTCCCAGAATACAGGAGCACAGTAACTGCGATTACATGGGGCAGGAGCAGAGGGGGGTTGACTGACAGGGTTGCTTGGACTGCGGTGACTGGCAAAGTAGATGACACTGGGGCGAGGACAGGTGACGCTGGTGGTATAGGTCTGGCTACCGCCCCTAGTGTACAAACTTCCTCTAACTCAGTCCCGGACTCAATCACTTGTATAGCCAGTCTCTTGAAAGCGGGGAATGATATGCTGGGATTGTGGACCGCTAACATTCTCTGTCCATTAACACCTTGTTGCCCTGCTCGGGAGTTATACTATCTAATTTTTGGACATTCTCTAGGGCATTCTGCAGGGCTACAGCATACACTCTCAAGGTCTCACCTGGCTTCTGTCGCCTTTCATACAGCCATAGACGTACTGTACCTCTAAAGGAGAATGTGACTCAAATACTTGGTACAGTCCTTTAAAGATCTGCTCTACAGTCACCTTCTCGGAAGCGGGCCAGGCACTGACTTCTTCTAACGCTGGCCCCCGGAGTTGTCCTGTGAGCAATTGCACCTGTAGATTAGGAGGGAGAGAGTAAAAGACAAACATACTCTGGATCCTCTCTTTGGATCCCTCAGGGTGAAAGGGTCTCCATTGTAGGTAGGGAGGACAGGGTTCCCCATGAATATTGGTGCAGACACTGGAACACCAGGACTGTTGACTGTAGGCAGGGCTGGCAAGATCCTCTGACCTCACTGCTGGAGAGCTGGGTTCTGACATCCTGTTGAGCTTTTTGAGTGTGCTGTCTCTTTAAGAAGAATTGGGTGCGCTGTCACTTTAAGAAGAATTGATTGTGCTGTCGCTTTAAGATGTATTGAGTGCGCTGTCCCTTTAAGATGATTTGAGTGCGCTGTCCCTTTAAGATGCTTGATGAGGTGCTGCAGCAGCTTAGTCTTGACTGACGGGAACATTCTGGGTGGCGCCCCCCCCCCATGTGGTAAATACCCGGAGACGCTGCTGGGCACTAAAGGCTTAATGCAGGGAGCCACCGGCCTTAGAGACTCACTTGCGATGATTGTTAGTATATGTAGAGTTTGCACTGCAGTGGGTGCTTGACTGGGGGCAGTGGAGCTGGATGCAGCCACTGGAACCTCCAATATGGCTGCGCCCAGGGAACTTCCTGTTTGATCCGGCTGGTAAAGTCTTCCCCTGTGCAACACGGGGCGGATCTTTAGTTCCTCCTCGCACACTGAAGAGGCGTAACTGCTGGGGACTGACGGGGCGGGGCTGCGTCGCGCGGGAAACACCAGACTATGTTTAACCCTTTCAGGTGCTGACTTTTGTACACTCTGCAACGGCAATTAATAGTCTTTCCTTCACCTACCCTCTACTTCACCAGCAGCGCCAGTAACACTTTGCAGTAACAACAGTCCAGTACACTTTTCTGGCACAAACTTATGTCGCATCGGCATGAGATTTTTCTCAGACACCGTTCAGACTAGGGAGGAGAACTTGTAGATGGTATTAACCCCTTCGTGTTCGTGACACCAGGGCGTGATTTGCCTATGTAACCACCCGAAGGTAGTACCGCTAGTCCTAGGTTAGGCAGGGGAAATAAAGAGTCCAAGGCCAGGTTAAGGGTAACGGTAGGTTTTACTAAGGTTAGTCAGGTGTTACAAAGCAAAAGAAAGAAAATTCAACTCAGGTCTCCATGTGAGTTTTAGCTGCCATGATCCCTGATTGCTCCAGGTGCTGTTTTTCTTTCTTTTTTTTTTCTTTTCTTTCTTTCCCCTTAAACCACAGGCACATAATCAAGCAAGTGTGAATATGGAGCTAAAATTGATGAATGACACAGGAAGGGATGTGCACAACAGGGAGGAGTTTTGTATGCACTTGTGTATTTATTCCACATAATATATTTGTCTTGAGCAGACCTTGAGAAAGGCTCCACAGCTGAAACGCGTCGGTCCATGTTTTTAACATGATTTGCTACCCTGATGTTTTTTAAGAAGACAAAATAAAAGCTTGTGTTTTATATCTACTGATGTGTCTGGAAGGGCTGAGGGATCTTCAATCCAAGTGAGTTACTCCTTTCCAAGTAGGTAGACTGACTATAATGCAGGCCACGGTGACTAGACAGTAGACTTGACTTGACTGACTTGATGACTGACTATTGGAAGACTTGAGCTTACTTGCAATTGACAGGTGGCTGCAGACTTTAGGCTTGAGGCCTCCAATGGCTTGACACAGGCCTGGGACAGATGACTGGACTTCACCTCAGCAGGAAATGAAGTGTGATCAAAGAGAGAGATTGCAGCTCCTCCCTTCCTTATAAAGGGGAATGTGCAGGGAGCCCATAGGTCACTAGCGAGGTCACCTGGTCGCTGGTGTTCTCTGGGTAACAATACAATCATATGACTTAAACATGTGACATAAATAATCATGTGACTAACAATACAGGTCCTTTACTCTTTCATGTGAAAACTTATATACACAGGGGAAGACACTGCAGGGGAGCCCGGGGACATATAGGGACTCAATCTGATGGGACTGTAGGACCATATCCCGTACTAGGACACCACACATGCATGTGTCCCTAATGGATAGAAGGGAATAAGCTATTGCCAGCCACTTATCTCAATTCAGAACAAAATGGATCTGGTGTTAAAATTCCACGTTAGATCTTTTCCAACTAGTGTGCCTCCAGCTGTTGCAACACTACAACTCCCAGCATGCCCGGACAGCCGAAGTTGTAGTGTTGCAACAGCTGGAGGCACGCTGGTTGGGAAATACTGGCGTAAAGTATACACAAAAGCACTGCCTAATGGGAATGGGGGCCCCTAAAATATGATATAGGGTGAAGAAGGGTCAGAATTGTTGGATTTCAACATGTCCGAACATTATTATGTTCTCAATATCATACGCTGCAACCAGAGGAGTCTGGCAGCGGCTTGCTTACCTTCTTACCATTCAGAACATATGAATGCTTGTCTGAGCTGAGTGTTTAGCCAAGTGTAGTATGACTATGGGGTCTATCCCTGCAATACCTGACATGACCAGAGACATAAGTGGTGCTGCTTTTCTGGAAAAACCTAATTCCTCTGTCGATTCCCTTATCGCGGGGAGAGTGGGCATTAGGGTTGGCCCATGTATCTTTGGCCTAAGAATTCACAATATTTACAGAGCTCCATGGAATAAGTTTATATCAGTTTACAAATTCAGCATTATGTACTATGTATTTTTTATTTTATGAGGGGAAAAATTCTTGGGAAGGCCACGGGGTACTTTCCTTTGACGACCCTGGCTCAGCACTGACCCTCTACCAGTCTTGCTGTTGGTGACAGAGGTAAATAGACCCTTCCCGTTCCTTAAGACTCAGCATTTTCTCGGGCCTGTGTGCTGGCGGGAGCCTTGGAAGCCAGCTGTGCATTACAGGACGGGCTAACCAAAATATTTCACACGTCCAGTCTGAGGCGGCATAACAGTGAGAGACGGAGCGGGCCCTGGCAGCGGCTGCGCCCATAAATCTGCACATCAGTCATTAGATTCTACAATGTTCTGCAATGATGAATTAACAGACCAGGAGTCTCCTAACTCTGTATCCTGTAATCCAGAAAGACTGATAATACAGAACATTGTTCAGACACAGAAATAAATGATAGTCTTGAATTTCTCTGAATGGGCCTTAGATGGCTGTCACTTGTTCTGTTAACAGGTTTGCCAAAACGATCCATTCACATTCATGCATATTTTAGCCTGTCTGTCTATCTATCTCATATCTATCTCATATCTATCTATCTATCTATCTCATATCTATCTATCTCATATCTATCTATCTCATATCTATCTATCTATCTCATATCTATCTATCTCATATATATATCTATCTATCTCATATCTATCTATCTCATATCTATCTCATATCTATCTATCTCATATATATATCTATCTATCTCATATCTATTGTCACGATGCCGGCTGGCAGGTAGTGGATCCTCTGTGCCAGAGAGGGATTGGCGTGGACCGTGCTAGTGGATCGGTTCTAAGCCACTACTGGTTTTCACCAGAGCCCGCCGCAAAGCGGGATGGTCTTGCTGCGGCGGTAGTGACCAGGTCGTATCCACTAGCAACGGCTCACCTCTCTGGCTGCTGAAGATAGGCGCGGTACAAGGGAGTAGACAGAAGCAAGGTCGGACGTAGCAGAAGGTCGGGGCAGGCAGCAAGGATCGTAGTCAGGGGCAACGGCAGGAGGTCTGGAACACAGGCTAGGAACACACAAGGAACGCTTTCACTGGCACAATGGCAACAAGATCCGGCAAGGAAGTGCAGGGGAAGTGAGGTGATATAGGGAAGTGCACAGGTGAAGACACTAATTGGAATCACTGCGCCAATCAGCGGCGCAGTGGCCCTTTAAATCGCAAAGACCCGGCGCGCGCGCGCCCTAGGGAGCGGGGCCGCGCGCGCCGGGACAGGACCGAGGGAGAGCGAGTCAGGTACGGGAGCCGGGGTGCGCATCGCGAGCGGGCGCTACCCGCATCGCGAATCGCATCCCGGCTGGCAGCGGAATCGCAGCGCCCCGGGTCAGTGGATCTGACCGGAGCGCTGCAGCGGGGAGAGTGAAGCGAGCGCTCCGGGGAGGAGCGGGGACCCGGAGCGCTCGGCGTAACAGTACCCCCCCCCTTGGGTCTCCCCCTCTTCTTAGAGCCTGAGAACCTGAGGAGCAGACTTTTGTCTAGGATGTTGTCCTCAGGTTCCCAGGATCTCTCTTCAGGACCACAACCCTCCCAGTCCACTAAAAAAAAAGTTTTCCCTCTGACCTTTTTGGAAGCTAAGATCTCTTTGACAGAGAAGATGTCCGAGGAGCCGGAAACAGGAGCGGGAGGAACAGATTTGGGAGAAAAACGGTTGAGGATGAGTGGTTTGAGAAGAGAGACGTGAAAGGCATTAGGGATACGAAGAGAAGGAGGAAGAAGAAGTTTATAAGAGACAGGATTAATTTGACACAAAATTTTGAAAGGACCAAGATAGCGTGGTCCCAACTTGTAGCTAGGGACACGGAAGCGGACATATTTAGCGGAGAGCCATACCTTGTCTCCAGGGGAAAAAACGGGAGGAGCTCTTCTTTTCTTATCCGCGAACTTCTTCATGCGTGAAGAGGGCAAGGGGGTAGGGAGGGGGGGAAGAGGGTGACGGCCGTACACCACGAAAAATGGGGATTTGGAGGAAGATTCAGAGACCCTGAAGTTATACGAGAATTCGGCCCATGGAAGGAGATCTGCCCAGTCATCCTGGCGGGAGGAAACAAAATGTCGCAAATAATCACCCAAGATCTGGTTAATTCTTTCTACTTGTCCATTGGACTGGGGATGATATGCAGAAGAAAAATTTAATTTAATCTTGAGTTGTTTACAGAGAGCCCTCCAGAATTTAGACACGAATTGGACGCCTCTATCCGAGACAATCTGCGTAGGCAACCCGTGAAGACGAAAAATGTGTACAAAAAATTGTTTAGCCAACTGAGGCGCAGAAGGAAGACCAGGAAGAGGGATGAAATGTGCCATTTTGGAGAATCGATCAACGACCACCCAAATAACAGTGTTGCCACGGGAAGGGGGTAAATCAGTAATAAAATCCATACCAATCAGAGACCAAGGCTGTTCGGGGACAGGCAGGGGATGAAGAAAACCAGCGGGCTTCTGGCGAGGAGTCTTATCCCGGGCACAGATAGTGCAGGCTCGCACAAAGTCCACAACATCCGTCTCCAGAGTCGGCCACCAATAGAAGCGGGAGATGAGTTGCACAGATTTCTTGATGCCCGCATGACCTGCGAGATGGGAGGAGTGACCCCATTTGAGGATTCCGAGGCGTCGGCGTGGAGAAACAAAGGTCTTTCCTGGAGGAGTTTGCCTGATGGAGGCAGGAGAAGTGGAGATCAGGCAGTCAGGTGGAATGATGTGTTGCGGAGAGAGTTCAACTTCTGAGGCATCCGAGGAACGAGAGAGAGCATCGGCCCTAATGTTCTTATCGGCAGGACGAAAGTGAATCTCAAAATTAAATCGGGCAAAGAACAGAGACCACCGGGCCTGGCGAGGATTCAGCCGTTGGGCAGACTGGAGGTAGGAGAGGTTCTTGTGGTCGGTGTAGATAATAACAGGAAAACTTGATCCCTCCAGCAGATGCCTCCATTCCTCAAGTGCTAATTTAATGGCTAGAAGCTCTCGATCCCCGATGGAGTAGTTCCTCTCCGCTGGAGAGAAGGTCCTAGAGAAAAAACCACAAGTGACAGCATGCCCGGAAGAATTTTTTTGTAGAAGAACAGCTCCAGCTCCCACTGAGGAGGCATCAACCTCCAATAGGAAGGGTTTGGAAGGGTCAGGTCTGGAGAGCACGGGAGCCGAAGAAAAGGCAGACTTGAGTCGTTTAAAGGCGTCTTCTGCTTGAGGAGGCCAAGACTTGGGATCAGCATTTTTTTTGGTTAAAGCCACGATAGGAGCCACAACGGTAGAAAAATGTGGAATAAATTGCCTGTAATAATTGGCGAACCCCAAAAAGCGTTGGATAGCACGGAGTCCGGAGGGGCGTGGCCAATCTAAGACGGCAGAGAGTTTGTCTGGATCCATCTGTAGTCCCTGGCCAGAGACCAAATATCCTAGAAAAGGAAGAGATTGGCATTCAAACAGACATTTCTCAATTTTGGCATAGAGTTGATTGTCACGAAGTCTCTGAAGAACCATACGGACATGCTGGCGGTGTTCTTCTAGATTGGCAGAAAAAATTAGGATATCGTCCAGATATACAACAACACAGGAGTATAACAGATCACGAAAAATTTCATTAACAAAGTCTTGGAAGACGGCAGGGGCGTTGCACAGGCCAAAGGGCATGACCAGATACTCAAAGTGTCCATCTCTGGTGTTAAATGCCGTTTTCCACTCATCCCCCTCTCTGATGCGGATGAGGTTATAGGCGCCTCTTAAGTCCAATTTAGTAAAGATGTGGGCACCTTGGAGGCGATCAAAGAGTTCAGAGATGAGGGGTAAGGGGTAGCGGTTCTTAACCGTGATTTTATTAAGACCGCGGTAGTCAATGCAAGGACGTAGGGAGCCATCTTTTTTGGACACAAAGAAAAATCCGGCTCCGGCAGGAGAGGAGGATTTACGGATAAAGCCCTTTTTTAGATTCTCCTGGACGTATTCAGACATGGCAAGAGTCTCTGGGGCAGAGAGAGGATAAATTCTGCCCCGGGGTGGAGTAGTGCCCGGGAGGAGGTCGATAGGACAATCATAAGGCCTGTGAGGAGGTAGAGTCTCAGCTTGTTTTTTGCAGAAAACATCCGCGAAGTCCATATAGGCCTTAGGGAGACCGGTTACTGGAGGAACCACAGAGTTACGGCAAGGGTTACTGGGAACCGGTTTTAGACAGTTCTTGGAACAAGAGGACCCCCAACTCTTGATCTCCCCAGTGGACCAATCCAGGGTTGGGGAATGAAGTTGAAGCCAGGGAAGTCCAAGGAGAATTTCCGAGGTGCAATTGGGGAGGACCAAAAGTTCAATCCTCTCGTGATGAGATCCGATGCTCATAAGAAGGGGCTCCGTGCGGAAACGTATGGTACAGTCCAATCTTTCATTGTTTACACAATTGATGTAAAGGGGTCTGGCGAGACTGGTCACTGGGATGTTGAACTTGTTGACGAGAGAGGCCAAAATAAAATTTCCTGCAGATCCAGAGTCCAAGAAGGCCACAGTAGAGAAGGAGAAGGCAGAGGCAGACATCCGCACAGGCACAGTAAGACGTGGAGAAGCAGAGTAGACATCAAGGACTGTCTCACCTTTGTGCGGAGTCAGCGTACGTCTTTCCAGGCGGGGAGGACGGATAGGACAATCCCTCAGGAAGTGTTCGGTACTAGCACAGTACAGGCAGAGGTTCTCCATACGGCGTCGTGTCCTCTCTTGAGGTGTCAGGCGAGACCGGTCGACCTGCATAGCCTCCACGGCGGGAGGCACAGGAACAGATTGCAGGGGACCAGAGGAGAGAGGAGCCGAGGAGAAGAAACGCCTCGTGCGAACAGAGTCCATATCTTGGCGGAGTTCCTGACACCTTTCGGAAAAACGCATGTCAATGCGAGTGGCTAGGTGAATAAGTTCATGTAGATTAGCAGGAATTTCTCGTGCGGCCAGAACATCTTTAATGTTGCTGGATAGGCCTTTTTTAAAGGTCGCGCAGAGGGCCTCATTATTCCAGGATAATTCTGAAGCAAGAGTACGGAATTGTACGGCATACTCGCCAACGGAAGAATTACCCTGGACCAGGTTCAACAGGGCAGTCTCAGCAGAAGAGGCTCGGGCAGGTTCCTCAAAGACACTTCGGATTTCCGAGAAGAAGGAGTGTACAGAGGCAGTGACGGGGTCATTGCGGTCCCAGAGCGGTGTGGCCCAAGACAGGGCTTTTCCAGACAGAAGGCTGACTACGAAAGCCACCTTAGACCTTTCAGTGGGAAACAGGTCCGACATCATCTCCAGATGCAGGGAACATTGGGAAAGAAAGCCACGGCAAAACTTAGAGTCCCCATCAAATTTATCCGGCAAGGATAGGCGTAGACCAGGAGCGGCCACTCGCTGCGGAGGAGGTGCAGGAGCCGGTGGAGGAGATGACTGCTGAAGCTGTGGTAGTAACTGCTGTAGCATAACGGTCAGTTGAGACAGCTGTTGGCCTTGTTGCGCTATCTGTTGTGACTGCTGGGCGACCACCGTGGTAAGGTCAGCGACAACTGGCAGAGGAACTTCAGCGGGATCCATGGCCGGATCTACTGTCACGATGCCGGCTGGCAGGTAGTGGATCCTCTGTGCCAGAGAGGGATTGGCGTGGACCGTGCTAGTGGATCGGTTCTAAGCCACTACTGGTTTTCACCAGAGCCCGCCGCAAAGCGGGATGGTCTTGCTGCGGCGGTAGTGACCAGGTCGTATCCACTAGCAACGGCTCAACCTCTCTGGCTGCTGAAGATAGGCGCGGTACAAGGGAGTAGACAGAAGCAAGGTCGGACGTAGCAGAAGGTCGGGGCAGGCAGCAAGGATCGTAGTCAGGGGCAACGGCAGGAGGTCTGGAACACAGGCTAGGAACACATAAGGAACGCTTTCACTGGCACAATGGCAACAAGATCCGGCAAGGAAGTGCAGGGGAAGTGAGGTGATATAGGGAAGTGCACAGGTGAAGACACTAATTGGAATCACTGCGCCAATCAGCGGCGCAGTGGCCCTTTAAATCGCAAAGACCCGGCGCGCGCGCGCCCTAGGGAGCGGGGCCGCGCGCGCCGGGACAGGACCGAGGGAGAGCGAGTCAGGTACGGGAGCCGGGGTGCGCATCGCGAGCGGGCGCTACCCGCATCGCGAATCGCATCCCGGCTGGCAGCGGAATCGCAGCGCCCCGGGTCAGTGGATCTGACCGGAGCGCTGCAGCGGGGAGAGTGAAGCGAGCGCTCCGGGGAGGAGCGGGGACCCGGAGCGCTCGGCGTAACATCTATCTATCTCATATCTATCTCATATCTATCTATCTCATATCTATCTATCTTATCTCATATATATATCTATCTCATATCTATCTCATATCTATCTATCTCATATATATATATATATATATATATATATCTATCTCATATCTATCTATCTCATATCTATGTATCTCTCATATCTATCTATCTATCTAGTGTTGAGTGGCATAGACCATATTCAAATTTGCGATATTTCCCGAATATATTCGTCATATATTCGCAAAATTCACATATTCGCGGCCTTTTTTCAAGCTTGACAAAGGCAGCGGGAGGCTGCCGAAACGTAGCATAGCATACTTTGGAGTAAATAAAGACACCACTTTATTTCACCAGCCTGGAGTGCCACTGCTTCTACTTCGCTATCTCATATCTATATCTATCTATTTATCTGTGATGTCCCGGTACCGTATCTCATACCGTACCTTGGTTAGGGGTCCCCAAAGTCAGAGTTCCTAGTAACTGTGGGATTCCACTTCTTTAGTCATCCCCTAGTCACCCCTCATATAGTTAATATATTTCTAAAATAAATGTAAATACTGTATAGAAAGTGTATACTTACCTTGCAAAGCGTCGCAGGGCCTGCGGGTCATGTGACTGTAGTTTAGTCTCTATGGTAGGTAAAAGGACCTTTGGAGGTTCATGGGACAGGTGATTACCCACAGTGCCTTGTAAAGCTGATTGACAGATGGTGTGGACCAATCCTAAAACGGCCAGCCCCTGCCCATATAAGGGAGCTGCAGCCAATAGACGCTCTCTTGGGTTGCTGACACTTCATGAGGACAGACCTCCGCAACTTACAACGACTGCTACTAGGCCACAGCCTGCCGGCCTTGGCCTGAAACGAAACAGTGAGTTCTTACTAGGGATCGACCGATATCGGTTTTTTAGGGCCAATACCGATACCGATAATTGGTGCAGGTTAGGGCCGATAGCCGATAACTTATACCGATATTCCGGTATAAGTTATCGGCTATTTAACCCCCTGCGACACCGCTGCAGATCATTGATTTAAAGCGGGCGCTTTAAATCAATGATCTGCAGTGGCTTTTGCGGGGCCATAGGCCGCCGCCGCCACCCGCTTCTCCCCCCCTACCTGTCAGGGTGGTCCGGGCCATCCATCCATCGTTCATGTAGTGTCCGGGGGCGTTCCGGGTGGAGGGTGGTCCGTTCCGGGCTGTCCTTCTTCTCTGGCGGAGCCTGCCCGGAGTGGAGAAGAAGACCGTGGGAGAAGAAGGACAGCCTGGACCGGTTCACTCTTCACCCGGAACGCCCCCGGACACTACAGGAAGGAAGGATGGATGGCCCGGACCACCCCCATTACGGGTAAGTTAAATTTTTTTATTGACTCGGAGGGTGGGGGAGGGGCCCGACCGGTATAGCGGTATGGGCAAAAATCCATACCGTTATACCGCCTAGCATCACGGTGGGGGGTGCGACGCGGTGCGGTGGGTCGGGGGTGCGGTGCGGCGGGTCGAGGGGGTGCAGGGGGCGGGGCATTATCAGCTAATCGGCAAGATAATTGCCGATACCGATAATGCCCAAAATCGTGATTATCGGCCGATAATATCGGCCATACCGATAATCGGTCGATCCCTAGTCATTACAACTTCCCCGCTTATGCTAGTGAGACCTCTGGACCTAAACATATCCCTAAATCCAGCGGATCTGCACATACTAAATCCTACTAAGATAAAGAACTTACAAAAGTCCCAACCATATGTCAATCTCAGCTAAGCTGTATATAGACTTTGTTATAAAGACTGTTCCTGTATTCGCATGTTACAGAAAATCTTCAGCAAGTTTTCAGCAAAGCTCTGGTTGTGGACAATACTTTATTCTACATCTCCCTATCGCTTTTGGGAAGGGTGGCAATAGGCCAAGCCATACAGCATTTAACCCTCACCCTGGCGTCACGACTGACAAGAGTTAATTATAACCGTGATATACCTCACAGCAACACGCCAACTGCCATACACCCCCCAAGGCACCACATATCTATATATCTATCTCTCTCATATCTATCTATCTATCTATCTCGTTCATATCTATCTATCTTTCTATCTATCTCATATCTATCTATCTAAAAAAGTCGAATTGCTGCAGCACACCTATGGTGAAAAAAAGTAGCTTTTATTCCAGACCAAACATGTATAAAAAATGCAACGTATCAGCTGCCCATGCAGCCTTTTTCAAGCATAAGTACAAGTGACCCATTCAGGGGTATATAACATGTGCAATCCAGAAAACAAAATTATCACAATTAAAAATGTAATTATATAAAAAAGGGTGATAACAGTGTAAATTGTACATACATAATACAAAACAGCATACTTAAAGTGCGGCAAGTAGGGATACAGGTATAGTATTCAGATTCAGTAGTATGAATATTATAATAACAGGTGAAATTTATAAATATGCTCAATAGAGTGCAGGTGTTAATCATAGTGTAATCACTTCGTCAGTGGAGGGGACGGCGCCGGCTGCACTTACCAGATTGTATAGACATAAGCCAGCGATCCCAGCGTGTGCGCATAATGCATAAAGTGACCCATTCAGGGGTATATAACATGTGCAATCCAGAAAACAATTTATCACAATTAAAAATGCTATTTAATGTTATCTAAGGGCCTGAGCTTCTCTCCGTCTGGAGATATGGATTGGTTCCAGCTTGAACTGGATCTGATCCAATTTTTCAGATGGCTGAAGCTTAAGGTATGGTTCCATCAAAATCCCACTGTGGATAAACAATTTGTGCCGCATGATCAGGAGAGTGTTGATGGGTTTGCTTTTACAGATGTCAATCTTAATATATCGAGTAACTTTTAACCAGTGGTAAATTCGAGTGTTCGTTGTAAGGCTGGTTAAGCAAGAAATAGAGACCATTCGTAAGACTTCTGATCAATGTTTACAATCTAATTTGACCAAAACTGAGAAGTTGGCCCTGAATGATCTCATCCATGACCACAATTTGGTGGTGAAGCCCACTGACAAGGGCGGAGCCATTGTGGTCATGGATCGGAGCAGATACATTCAGGAGGCCAACAGACAACTTGCTGATACAGCTACTTACCAGGTCCTGACAATAGATTATACAAGGGAGATTAATGCTAGGATTAAAAATGTCCTTGACCAGGCCAAACAAGAAGGTGTGATTGACCAAACACTATATGATTTTTTGTATGTCAAATTTCCTGTGACTCCAATACTTTATTTACTTCCAGAGATACACAAGGTGCTGGTGGTCCCCCCGGCCCCCCGCCCCCCCGGCAGGCCCATCGTGTCGGGGTGGGGACCCTCACCAGTGCTTTGTCTATTTTCATAGACCAACTTCTACGTGCCTTGTCTATCTTCATAGACCAACAAGACACAGCCGACTTCTTACAATAAATTGCACAGATTAACATACCTGAGGGCACTCTAATTTCCACACTAGATTATGTTGGCCTGTATACTTCCATCCCACATGATGGAGGTATACAGTGTAACACCTGCACTCCGGCTGCAAACCCACCGGCCGTGAACGATCTCTGCTTATGTCCCCGCTGCCGGCAGGGCTGGGATTCGCATTGCGGGATGCGCCCGCATGCGAATACCAGCCCATCAATCACCTCCCTCATCTTCTCGTGTCCTCACAGCCCCAGCGTGCGTCCCCCCACCTCCTAGGGTGCGCGTGTGTCGGAGCAATTTCACTTAAAGGGCCAGTGCTCAATTAATCAAGTATCTACAAGGTCTCCTGTCCTTAAATATCAGCTCCTCCCTTGTTTCCCTGCCGGATCTTTGGTTGCCTTGTTCCATAGTGAAAGTCCTGTGTCCCTGTTCCGTGTATCCGTTCCTTGCTACCTACCCTGCACCTGTGTTACCTTCCCTGACCTACTGCCATCTTGCCACGTCCTGCCAATCTCCTTCTGTGCCATGCCACCTCCCAGCTACCTGTGTGGACGAGTCGTGCCGGGGGTAGCGACCTGGATGCCGCCTGCCGCAGCAAGACCATCCCACTTTGCGGTGGGCTCTGGTGAAAACCAGTGGCAACTTAAACTCCGCTCCCTGGCACAGCTCATGTCATCATCCACATAGGCCCAGATGATCCACCACCTGCAGTGACCCGTTACATACAGGTGGTGAAAAATAGCATTGTGACACTTTTTCACCAAATAAAACTGCATTCATTGTCACCCAATTGGAGTTACTATTACGTAATAATTTTTTTTTTTCAACGACTCATTTTATCTTCAGATAGCAGGCCCGGCCATGGGCACAAACGTGGTGCCCATGTACGCCATTGTGTTCATGGCTGTGCTCGAGGAAGATTTTGTCTATGTATCTCACAACTCCAGCCATGTGCTGGGGTGGAGATATATAGACGACGTGTTTTTAATTTGGTCTGGATCCACTGAAGAACTCAATCAGTTCCACACATACCTTAATTCAGTAAATGAACATATAAAATTCACCCTTCATCTGAGAAAGTACACTTTTTTAGACACCGAGGTATGCATTGAAAATCAGAGATTGGTTACAAATCTGTATACCAAGCCAACTGATTGTAATTCTGTCCTACATTTCAAAAGTTGCCATCCACGTCCAATGGTGCGTTCTCTCCCCATGAGTCAAATGATGAGGGTGAGACGCATCATTGGCAAGGAGGACACAATAGAACCTGCATTAAATAGGGTGATTGAGAATTTCTCCAAGAGAGGCTACCAACGTAACCTGTTGACTGATAGTAAATCTAAAGTTATGGCTATGGATCATCATAAACTTATATATGAACTAAAAAATAGATCCACAGATTCTCGAGTAACTTTTGTCTCAACATATAGCAACCTATCGGGATGTAATTCTGGAGTCCTCAATAGACACTGGAGGATGTTGAGGACTGTTTTCTCTAACATGCCAGAGTTTATGAGTCCTCCATTATATGGCTGCATTCTCACTTCATTTTTAGATTACGGGTGTCGGATCCGGCTCTGGGAGGGGCAAACCGGGCTCTCCCATACCCCAGCTGGACCAGGGCTGAACTCCATTTACTTTAATGAGCCGACCGAAGTCAAACTGTGACTCCGGTCGGCTCATTTTGGACCCGTATCTGGTTTTGTGACCAGACCTAAAACCGTAGTATGCTCGGCATGTAATCCATGTAAGGTGGGATGAGGATGGTCAGGTAACTGACATACTTTCAGCATTTGGGCATCCCATTACTAAAATGGAGACTGAAGGAGCTGGCAATACAGTGCGCAAGCACGAGTGTGCCATTGATGTACCGGGACATGTGATCCCGACACTCCTCACTTGATTGGTGTATAGCCTATCCCCTTTACATTATGTCACAGACATGCGCATTATGCGCACACGCGCACATGCCTTGCTTATGTCTATACAATCTGGTAAGTGCAGCCGGCGCCGTCCCCTCCACTGACGAAGTGATTACACTATGATTAACACCTGCACTCTATTGAGCATATTTTAAAATATTATAATATTGATACTACTGAATCTGAATACTATACCTGTATCCCTACTTGCCGCACTTTAAGTATGCTGTTTTTTTTATTATGTATGTACAATTTTACCCTTTTTTATATAATTGCATTTTTTATTGTGATAAATTTATTTTCTGGATTGCACATGTTATAAATGGGTCACTTGTACTTATGCTTGAAAAAGGCTGCATGGGCAGCTGAAACGTTGCATTTTTTAAACATTTGGTTTGAAATAAAAGTTACTATTTTTTCACCATAAGTGTGTTGCAGAAACTCGACTTTTTTTTGGGATGTTTCAAGAGGCTTTTGACCAGGGCCATGACTGCTTGTACCTGCTCACCTAACCTGTGAAGTGCTGTTACACCTCCATTTTATCCTTGTAGCTATCTATCTATCTATCTATCTCATATCTATCTACCGTATCTATCTATCTATCTATCTACTATGTATCTATCTATCTCCTATGTATCTATCTATCTCATATTTATCTATCTATCTATCTATCTCATATCTATCTATCTATCTATCTCATATCTATCTATCTATCTCATATATATCTATCTCCTATGTATCTATCTATCTCATATTTATCTATCTATCTCATATCTATCTATCTATCTATCTCATATCTATCTATCTATCTCATATTTATCTATCTCATATCGATCTATCTATCTCATATCTATCTATCTCATATCTATCTATCTATCTCATATCTATCTATCTATCTATCTATCGTCTATCTACAGCTGTAGGGAAGCAGCACAATCCAAAAAAGACAAACATGTAGATTGGTGCTGAGCTTTAGGAAGGCCAGGAGGGCTGGCTGAAACATTGCTTATGGACACTTGTTTTTTGATAAAATAAACTTCACCCTTTTTCTTGGAATTGTGTGCTGCGGAATCATATGATTATCTATCTATTCTTCTATCTATGTATCTATCATCTCATGTCTATCTGTCTCTAGCCATGTATCTAGCCTATCTATCTCATATCTATCTATCTATCTATCTATCTATCTCATATCTATCTCATATCTATCTATCATTTTATTTATCCACCTATGTTATATAATAGCTAGAACCCTTCTAGTTAAGGGAGTCAACACTAATACAGTGACTAAGCACCAATTTCTGAACCAGGGCGAACAACAATTATTTTGTCACAATAGACCTGCGACAGGATGACTGCTTCTTGTCCTAGCTGTGAAATTGGGGTTTAGTCACAGTCACAGCTCACACAAAACATACCTATTATCACCAAAGAACAAAAAATGTGTCATATTCGCCCAGTATCACCGAGAAAAGACACGTATGTTATTGTTCTATACACTTCTAAATAAAGTATGACATAGGATGGACGTACAATGCATTTTGAAAGATTTCGGTCCCTTTTTACTTTTTTTTTTGAACATTTCATTATTTTGCTCCTTGTGCTAAAATGAAAGAAATTCAAGTCCCCCCTAACATTCTATACTCAATAGGGAAGATTTATCAAAATCTGTGCAGAGGAAAAGCGAAGCAGTTGCCCATAGCATCCAATCAGAGTGCATCTCCTTAAAAATTAAAGAAGCAATCTGATTGCTTGCTATGGACAACTGCCCCACTTTTCCTTTGCACAGGTTTCGATAAATCTCCCCCAATACCCAATATTGAAAATGTTGACATGTTACTGTGCCTTTAAAATGTGAGCAGTGAACCCCATGTGACCATGTGAGCCAATGAGACCCCAACAGTCTTGCTCTGTATAGTAGGGTACAGGGGAGGAGTTAGTCAGTCCACTACTGGTACTAGTCCACGGTTAGTTTCCAACCTAGTGAGACTCCTGAGCTACAGGTATGTGCTGTGTGTACTGTGTCCTAAACAGAGGCCTACTTCAGCTTCAAGTTTACTCCTGGTCATCCAACAAGTGTCAATCGCGGGGAAGATTCATGCCCCTGCAGAATGGTCTATAGTGCCTTGGAATGACCCTAGCTACCAGAATCTACAGTCTACAATTCCGTCCGGTGAAAAGCACCACAAGTCTCAGAACGGTAACAAGGATCTCAAGGGGTACGCTGCACTCTCACACCAAGGCCAGCTATTCTTGTAATAGCATCTGCACAAGCTCAGTAAAGACATTTATACGTAACCTGACGTCGGTGTGTTTATTCGCTCATCATGTCTGGCCCAGGAGAAGCTGTCTCCCTACTTTAGGACCGTGGGTCGGAAAAACGGTGCCCTGGCGTCACAAAGTGAACAAGGTACGTCTACTAACACCCAGTGGCCGCCACAACCTTTTTTTGGCGTGCACGAACAGGATTCGTGAAAATGTGAAAGACTTTCGGAATATGTTGTAGACACAGCATTAGCCCTGATTCCAATAATGTCTTAATAAATCTTAGTTAATGCGTCTGAAACACATAAGAATCTGGTAAGATGTTGATGTTCCAGCCTGCAGCCCCCGCTCTGGCAGCTCAGGATTATCACAGACCTAGTGAGGGTTAGTCTCTCTCTCTATTTTCTCTCCCTCTTTTCTTTCACTCACTCCCCACTCTTATCCTACTTTCCTCCTTTTCTTTCCCTTCCTTCCGCTCCCTCTTTTTCCTCTTCCACAACCACAGTACCTAGAAGCTTTCTTTCATTTTTTTTTCAAATCCCCCAAAACTTGCACCACTGCACAGTACAGGAAAAGGGTGGTGGGGTTTGAAAATCAGCAACTATATGGGGCCAATTTTATTTTAGGGGAATTTCTTCTCAGCGAGGACAAGGTGTAAGGGTACGTTCACACGTACAGGATCTGCTGCATATGTTCTGCAGCTGATTTTTTGACCCATTGAAGTTAATGGGTAGAAAAATCAGCTTCACAAAAATATGCAGCAGATTCTGTACGTGTGAATGTACCCAAGTGTATAATAACTGATTTCGATAGAGAACATCTGTGTGGTAGTGCTCCTTCCATCTTTACGTATATTCCTGTCTTATATCTGGAGTGTGTATTTATTTGCCTTCAAAGGTAATATGTGATGTGCTTAAAATGACATTGCCACGTGCAGAGCTTAGACACAATGATAACTGAGCCACTCCGAGGTCTGGGCAGAATGTTCTTACAGGCAGTGATAGCCTCTTGTATGGTGTCATCTGTCAGGAGCGCCCTGTGAGTGGGCACATTGCAGGCTTATCACCAAAATGTCCAGTCTCTCTGGAGTCCATGGCTCCGTGTTGTCTCTGGACTGTTCTCTCTAGCCGTCCTATGCTACACTCTACCCTTTTGTCTTGATTGCCCTCCTTTTCTCTCTCTCTTTCTTCTCCTTCCTTCTCCCTCCTTTCTTTCCCTCTACTCTCTTTTTACACTCTCCTTATCTCCTTCCTTCTTTTTCTCCCCTCCCTCTAAATTATTATCTATCCCTCTTTTTCTTCCTTCTCTCTCCCTCCACCTTCCCCTTCCCCACTCTTTCTTCTACCTCTACACTCTCTATTCTTTCTCTCTCCGTCACTCCCTTCCATCTCTTACTCCTTTCTTCTTCTCTTTTAGTTCTTCCCTAGCTCTCTCCCTATTTCATATCTTGCTTCTTTCTTCTTCCTCCTTCTCTCTCACCCTCTTGTTTGTCTAGTCTTCTGTCTTACTTCTCTCTCTCTCTCTTTCCCTCCTCTCCTTTTATTCTGCTTCTCTCTCTTTTTCTTTTGGTTTTTCACCTTATGTCGCTCTCTTTCTCTCTCTCTTCCCCCCCCCCTTCCTTTCTTCCTATTTCTCTCTCTGTCACGATGCCGGCTGGCAGGAGGTGGATCCTCTGTGCCAGAGAGGGATTGGCGTGGACCGTGCTAGTGGACCGGTTCTAAGTCACTACTGGTATTCACCAGAGCCCGCCGCAAAGCGGGATGGTCTTGCTGCGGCGGTAGTGACCAGGTCGTATCCACTAGCAACGGCTCAACCTCTCTGACTGCTGAAGATAGGCGCGGTACAAGGGAGTAGACAGAAGCAAGGTCGGACGTAGCAGAAGGTCGGGGCAGGCAGCAAGGATCGTAGTCAGGGGCAACGGCAGGAGGTCTGGAACACAGGCTAGGAACACACAAGGGAACGCTTTCACTGGCACAATGGCAACAAGATCCGGCGAGGGAGTGCAGGAGAAGTGAGGTATACATAGGGAGTGCACAGGTGAACACACTGATTAGAACCACTGCGCCAATCAGCGGCGCAGTGGCCCTTTAAATCGCAGAGACCCGGCGCGCGCGCGCCCTAGGGAGCGGGGCCGCGCGCGCCGGGACAGGACCGACGGAGAGCGAGTCAGGTACGGGAGCCGGGGTGCGCATCACGAGCGGACGCCACCCGCATCGCGAATCGCATCCCGGCTGGAGGCGGTATCGCAGCGCACCCGGTCAGTGGATCTGACCGGGGCGCTGCGGGAGCGAGAGTGTAGCGAGCGCTCCGGGGAGGAGCGGGAACCCGGAGCGCTCGGCATAACAGTACCCCCCCCTTGGGTCTCCCCCTCTTCTTGGAGCCTGAGAACCTGAGGACCAGATTTTTATCTAGGATATTGTCCTCAGGTTCCCAGGATCTCTCTTCAGGACCACAGCCCTCCCAGTCAACCAAAAAGAAGGTTTTTCCTCTGACCTTTTTGGAGGCCAGAATCTCCTTTACGGGAAAGATGTCTGAAGAACCGGAGACAGGAGTGGGAGAGATAAGTTTAGGAGAGAAACGGTTGATGATGAGTGGTTTAAGAAGAGAAACGTGAAAGGCATTAGGAATACGAAGAGAAGGAGGGAGAAGAAGTTTATAAGAGACAGGATTAATCTGGCACAGAATTTTGAAAGGACCAAGATAGCGTGGTCCCAATTTGTAGCTGGGAACACGGAAGCGGACATATTTAGCGGAGAGCCATACCTTGTCTCCGGGAGAAAAAATGGGGGGAGCTCTTCTTTTCTTATCAGCAAACTTCTTCATGCGTGATGAAGCCTGTAAGAGAGAATTTTGGGTCTCTTTCCATATGGTGGAAAGATCACGAGATATTTCATCCACAGCGGGTACACCAGAGGGCAAGGGAGTAGGGAGGGGGGGAAGAGGGTGACGGCCGTACACCACGAAAAATGGGGATTTGGAAGAAGATTCAGAAACTCTGAAGTTATACGAGAATTCGGCCCATGGTAGAAGATCTGCCCAGTCATCCTGGCGGGAGGAAACAAAATGCCGTAAATAATCACCCAGGACCTGGTTAATTCTTTCTACTTGCCCATTGGATTGAGAATGATAATTTAATCTTGAGTTGTTTACAGAGAGCCCTCCAGAATTTAGACACGAATTGGACGCCTCTATCCGAGACGATCTGCGTGGGCAACCCGTGAAGACGAAAAATGTGTACAAAAAATTGTTTTGCCAACTGAGGCGCAGAAGGAAGACCAGGAAGAGGGATGAAATGTGCCATCTTGGAGAATCGATCAACGACCACCCAAACAACAGTGTTGCCACGGGATGAGGGTAAGTCTGTAATAAAGTCCATACCAATCAGAGACCAAGGCTGTTCGGGAACAGGCAGAGGATGAAGAAGACCAGCGGGCTTCTGGCGAGGAGTCTTATCCCGGGCACAGACAGTGCAGGCTCGCACAAAATCCACAACATCCATCTCCAGAGTCGGCCACCAATAGAAACGAGAGATGAGTTGCACGGATTTCTTGATGCCCGCATGACCTGCGAGATGGGAGAAGTGACCCCATTTGAGGATTCCGAGGCGTTGGCGTGGGGAGACGAAGGTGGAGGTTGCCTGAAGGAGGCTGGAGAAGTGGAGATCAGGCAGTCAGGAGGAATGATGTGTTGCGGAGAGAGCTCAACTTCCGAGGCATCCGAGGAACGAGAGAGAGCATCGGCCCTAATGTTCTTATCGGCAGGCCGAAAGTGAATTTCAAAATTAAATCGGGCAAAGAACAGAGACCACCTGGCCTGGCGAGGATTCAGCCGTTGGGCAGACTGGAGATAGGAGAGGTTCTTGTGATCGGTGTAAATAATAACTGGAAATCTTGATCCCTCCAGCAGATGCCTCCATTCCTCAAGTGCTAATTTAATGGCTAGTAGCTCTCGATCCCCGATGGAGTAGTTCCTCTCCGCCGGAGAGAAGGTCTTAGAAAAAAAACCACAAGTAACAGCATGCCCGGAAGAATTTTTTTGTAGAAGGACCGCTCCAGCTCCTACTGAGGAGGCATCAACCTCCAATAGGAAGGGTTTAGATGGGTCAGGTCTGGAAAGCACGGGAGCTGAAGAAAAGGCAGACTTGAGCTGTTTAAAGGCGTCTTCCGCTTGAGGAGGCCATGACTTAGGATTGGCATTCTTTTTGGTTAAAGCCACGATAGGAGCCACAATGGTGGAAAAATGTGGAATAAATTGTCTGTAATAATTGGCGAACCCCAAAAAACGTTGGATAGCACGGAGTCCGGAGGGGCGTGGCCAATCTAAGACGGCAGAGAGTTTGTCTGGATCCATTTGTAGTCCCTGGCCAGAGACCAAGTATCCTAGGAAAGGAAGAGATTGACATTCAAACAGACATTTCTCCATTTTGGCATAAAGTTGATTGTCACGAAGTCTCTGAAGAACCATGCGGACATGCTGGCGGTGTTCTTCTAGGTTGGCAGAAAAAATCAGGATATCGTCCAGATACACAACAACACAGGAATATAAGAGATCACGAAAAATTTCATTAACAAAGTCTTGGAAGACGGCAGGGGCGTTGCACAGGCCAAAGGGCATAACCAGATACTCAAAGTGTCCATCTCTAGTGTTAAATGCCGTTTTCCATTCATCCCCCTCTCTGATGCGGATGAGATTATAAGCACCTCTTAAGTCCAGTTTGGTAAAGATGTGAGCACCTTGGAGGCGATCAAAGAGTTCAGAGATGAGAGGTAGAGGGTAGCGGTTCTTTACCGTGATTTTATTAAGACCGCGGTAGTCAATGCAAGGACGTAGGGAGCCATCTTTTTTGGACACAAAGAAAAATCCGGCTCCGGCAGGAGAGGAGGATTTGCGGATAAAGCCCTTTTTTAAATTTTCCTGGATGTACTCAGACATAGCAAGAGTCTCTGGGGCAGAGAGAGGATAAATTCTGCCCCGGGGTGGAGTAGTGCCCGGGAGGAGGTCAATAGGACAGTCATAAGGCCTGTGAGGAGGTAGAGTCTCAGCTTGTTTTTTGCAAAAAACATCCGCAAAGTCCATATAGGCCTTAGGGAGACCGGTTACAGGGGAAACCACAGGGTCACGGCAAGGAGTACTGGTAACCGGTTTAAGGCAGTCCTTGAAACAAGAGGGACCCCAACTCTTGATCTCCCCTGTGGACCAATCCAGGGTTGGGGAATGGTGTTGAAGCCAGGGTAGTCCAAGGAGAATTTCGGAAGTGCAATTGGAGAGGACCAAAAACTCAATTTTTTCGTGGTGAGGTCCGATGCACATTAGGAGGGGTTCCGTGCGGTAACGCACGGCACAGTCCAATCTTTCATTGTTAACGCAATTGATGTAGAGAGGTCTGGCGAGACTGGTCACTGGGATGTTGAACCTGTTGATGAGAGAGGCCAGAATAAAGTTTCCTGCAGATCCGGAGTCCAAGAAGGCCTTAGTGGAGAAGGAGAAGGTAGAGGCAGATATCCGCACAGGCACAGTAAGACGTGGAGAAGCAGAGTTGACATCAAGGACTGTTTCACCTTTGTGCGGAGTCAGCGTACGTCTTTCCAGGCGGGGAGGACGGATAGGACAATCCTTCAGGAAGTGTTCGGTACCGGCACAGTACAGGCAAAGATTCTCCATGCGGCGTCGTGTCCTCTCTTGAGGTGTCAAGCGAGACCGGTCAACTTGCATAGCCTCCACGGCGGAAGGCACAGGAACGGATTGCAGAGGACCAGAGGAGAGAGGAGCCGGGGAGAAAAAACGCCTCGTGCGAACAAAGTCCATATCCTGGCGGAGCTCCTGACGCCTTTCGGAAAAACGCATGTCAATGCGAGTGGCTAGATGAATGAGTTCATGTAGATTAGCAGGAATTTCTCGTGCGGCCAGAACATCTTTAATGTTGCTGGATAGGCCTTTTTTAAAGGTCGCGCAGAGGGCCTCATTATTCCAGGAAAGTTCTGAAGCAAGAGTACGGAATTGCACGGCGTACTCGCCAACGGAAGAATTACCCTGGACCAGGTTCAGCAGGGCAGTCTCAGCAGAAGAGGCTCGGGCAGGTTCCTCAAAGACACTTCGAATTTCCGAGAAGAAGGAGTGTACAGAGGCAGTGACGGGGTCATTGCGGTCCCAGAGCGGTGTGGCCCATGACAGAGCTTTTCCAGACAGAAGGCTGACTACGAAAGCCACCTTAGACCTTTCAGTAGGAAACTGGTCCGACATCATCTCCAAGTGCAGGGAACATTGTGAAAGAAAGCCACGGCAAAACTTAGAGTCCCCATCAAATTTATCCGGCAAGGATAGTCGTAGGCCTGAGGCGGCCACTCGCTGCGGAGGAGGTGCAGGAGCTGGCGGAGGAGATGATTGCTGAAGCTGTGGTAGTAGCTGCTGTAGCATCACGGTCAGTTGAGACAGCTCGTGGCCTTGTTGCGCTATCTGTTGTGAGTGCTGGGCGACCACCGTGGTGAGGTCAGCGACATCTGGCAGAGGTACTTCAGCGGGATCCATGGCCGGATCTACTGTCACGATGCCGGCTGGCAGGAGGTGGATCCTCTGTGCCAGAGAGGGATTGGCGTGGACCGTGCTAGTGGACCGGTTCTAAGTCACTACTGGTATTCACCAGAGCCCGCCGCAAAGCGGGATGGTCTTGCTGCGGCGGTAGTGACCAGGTCGTATCCACTAGCAACGGCTCAACCTCTCTGACTGCTGAAGATAGGCGCGGTACAAGGGAGTAGACAGAAGCAAGGTCGGACGTAGCAGAAGGTCGGGGCAGGCAGCAAGGATCGTAGTCAGGGGCAACGGCAGGAGGTCTGGAACACAGGCTAGGAACACACAAGGGAACGCTTTCACTGGCACAATGGCAACAAGATCCGGCGAGGGAGTGCAGGGGAAGTGAGGTATACATAGGGAGTGCACAGGTGAACACACTGATTAGAACCACTGCGCCAATCAGCGGCGCAGTGGCCCTTTAAATCGCAGAGACCCGGCGCGCGCGCGCCCTAGGGAGCGGGGCCGCGCGCGCCGGGACAGGACCGACGGAGAGCGAGTCAGGTACGGGAGCCGGGGTGCGCATCGCGAGCGGACGCCACCCGCATCGCGAATCGCATCCCGGCTGGAGGCGGTATCGCAGCGCACCCGGTCAGTGGATCTGACCGGGGCGCTGCGGGAGCGAGAGTGTAGCGAGCGCTCCGGGGAGGAGCGGGAACCCGGAGCGCTCGGCATAACACTCTCCCTTGTTCTTTTAGTCTTCCTACTCTCTCAATTCTCCCCCTCTTTCTCTTTCACTCCCTCCCCACTCTTATCTTCTTCCTTCTACCTATACAATCTCTTACTCTTCCTCCCTTCTTTCTCTCAATTCTTCTCTAGCTCTCTCTCTTTCTTTCTCTCTCTGTTTCACATCTTACATCCTTTCCTCCTCCTCTTTCCCTTGTTCTTTTGGTCTTCCATCATCCTCTGCTCTCTTAATTCCCTTCCTCTCACTCTCTCTCTCTCTCTCTCTCTCTCTCTCTCTCTCTCTCTCTCTCTCTCTCTCTTTCCCTTCCTTCTTTTCCGTATCTCTCTTTTTTCCTTTGGTCCTCCATATTAACTCTCTTTCTCTCTCACCTTCACTCCCTTTCTTCTTATTTCTTTCTTTCTCCCTTGTTCTGTTAGTCTCTCTCTCTATTTTCTCTCCCTCTTTTCTTTCACTCACTCCCCACTCTTATCCTACTTTCCTAATTTTCTTTCCTTTCCTTCCGCTCCCTCTTTTTCCTCTTCCACAACCCTCTTTACCACCTTCTTTCTTCATCCCCGGTACAGTCCTAGTGTTACAGGGCACATTCCTGCCTGCTACATCTGTCTATGGTTCCTCACATCTATACCTGTGTCCCCCTCCCTTCCTATGTGAATGGCAGCTATTATTATCCTGTCATTGTTGGTTTTCGACATTTGAGCCTTATCATAACTTTGTGCCTTTGGGCGATCCACAGTTTATCACAAGAAACATTGGAGTTAAAGTAAAATTGCCTAAGAGTGAATTTTCAAGTATATCTGTGAAATTGGAGAGTGGGGGCTGCAGATCTGAGGTAGGCCAGGGACGCTTACCTTAATGTAATGAGACAAACCCTCACAGATCAGGTTCCCTTCTCCAGCCTCAGGGCCCACACTGAGGTGATAACTCTTGCTGAGGGGCACTGTGCTGTAAAACACTTCTTATTACCTTTGATCCTGAGTAAACCCTCTGCCTGTGTGGTGGCCCAGTACGGGAGTTGTTACCCCATACCCTTGCTGCCCTGTCAGGCAGCCTCCCTGCAGTGTCCGCATCTGTTCTACTGTAATTGTATATTATCCCCTATGTTATGTATATAAGAATGTAGTATCTTTAAGAAAGGCTAACATGTTATCATCAGTTGTCATGTGAGGTGTCATGTGATTGTTACCCAGGAGGTATCAGTGACCAAGTGACCTAAGGGTGACCAATGGGACCCCACCAGAGTCTCCCCATAAAATCCCTGGGAGGAGTCTCTTCTTTCTCTTAGTTCCTGAGTCTTTGCTGAGGTGCAGTCGAGCCTAAGAGTGTGTCTGGAGTCATAGGAGGCCTCAAGTCAAGTCTGCAGCTACAAGTCTACATGTAAGCTAAAGTCACAGTTTAGTCTGTCTCCAATCAAGTCAAGTCAGTCACTGTCATCTATTGTTAAGTCAACGTGGCCTGCACTAAATTGTCCAAAACCACTGCAAGTCCCAGCAAGCCCTTAAGGTCTCTGAAGTCACTGGTCACCTCCGTGGGCCCAGCTACACTGTATAGACTGTACCATCTGTCACTCAGTAAAGCTACTGTTGTCCGTAACTTGGCGTCTGAGTCATTATTGCCCCTGTGCCTAGCCCAGGATCCAGCGGTATACCTTAGGGTGGTATAGAGGATAAACCACACCCTGGCATCACGAATACAAGGGGATAATGCCATCTGCCCCTAGGGCAATTCCATCTGCACTGCATCACACCCCATACCCCAACTTTTGGCAATCTTCATACGAACAGGATACGGGTGTGCGCCTTATTCGACAAGTCCTCCCCCAGCCTGAACTGTGTCTAGTATTGTCAGAAAATCGCATGCCGATGCAAATAAAATTGTACGGGAAAGTGTACGGGACTCAGTGGAAAGTGTTTTACCCAAGGCGCTTGTGAAATAGAGGGGGAGGTGAAGAAAGGATTGTTATTTGCGATTGTGAACGGCAGAGTCGGTACCTGAAAGGGTTAACTTGGGCCGGTGTTTCCCGCCCGCGCGAGCGGTCGCAGCTCTGCCCCGTCACTACCCAGCGGTGATGCCTCTTCAGTACAGAGAGGAGGAACCAAAGAGCCGCCCTGTGTAGCACAGGTGAAGATTTTGCCGACCGGACCAAAACTGAAAGTTCCCTGGGCACAGCCATATCGAAAGCTCCGGCTGCTGCGCTCATCTCTGCTGTTATCTGTCAAGCACCCATTGCAGCGCAGAGTTGGCAAACACCAACAATTGTCAGTATTAAGTCTCCGGTGCCAGCATCTGTCAGTATTAACCCATTAGTGCCTGCAAGTCTGGTCGCAAGACTATTCACAACCGGGTGCCTGAAAAATAGAGGGGGAGCATCCATTACAGTGCCCCTATTAGTCAAGTATAAAGTTCAGCAAGCACTTCAGCAAGCATCTTAAAGGGGAACACACCTTATTTATCTTAAAGCGACAGCACACTCAAAAATCAACAGGATGTCAGAAACCAGCTCTCGAAATCAACTAGGCAGCAGCGCCCCTTCATCTCCAGCAGCGAGGTCATCACCTGGCCCAACAGTTGGGACCTTGCCTGCCCTGCCTGCAGTCAACATCCACAGTCCTGGTGTTCCAGCATCTGCGCCGGTATTCATGGGGAATTCTGTCCTCCCTATCTACAATGGAGACCCCTTCACCTTGAGGGATTTCAAAGAGAGGATCCAGAGTTTGCTTGTCTTTTACTCTTTCCCTCCTAACCAACAGGTGCAACTACTAACAGGACAACTCCATGGACCAGTGCTAGAGGAAATCTGCACCTGGCCAGCCTCCAAGAAGGCGACTGTAGAGCAGATCTTTAAAGGACTGTACCAGGTATTTGAGTCACATTCTCCATCAGAGGTACAGTACGTCTCTGGCTGTATGAAAGGCGACAAAAGCCAGGTGAGACCTTGAGAGCGTATGCTCTAGCCCTACAGAATGCCCTAGAGACTGTCCAAAAATTAGGTGGTATAACTCCCGAGCAGGGCAACAAGGTGTTAATGGACAGATTTATTGATGGGGCTCATAATAAGTGGGACAAAGCCCAGCTGAGAATGTTAGCGGTCCAAAACCCCAACATGTAATTTCCCGCTTTCAAAGGACTGGCTATCCAAGTGATTGAGTCTGGGACTGAGTTACCTGCCCCCCGCAATTTCAGTTCCTGCAATCCTCCACCCAATAGACCCTCGAGGACTCAAAGACCCTTTTGCACTTACTGTAATAAGTCAGGACATTGGAAAATGCAGTGCTGGAATTTAAACGGATTTCCCCTGAGCTCGAGGACCGGCCATCAGGAAAACAGTCATCAGGTCCAATCCCTGAACGACCTAAGTCAGGACTCTCACTTTATGTCACCTCCTGCCCCTATGTAAAAATTATTGTAGAAGGTGTACCATTGGAGGTGTTGATAGATACAGGGTCACAAGTGTCTACTATACCTAAAAGTGTTTTCTATCAGCATTGGGATGCTAGTTAATAGTGTGAGCCTGATGATGTTAACTTCCGAGTAGTTGCGGGTAATGGGCAACCAGTCCCCAGACATTGATACTGGGAGCCAACTATTCAGTTGGGAAAGCATGTCCTTACTGGGCAGGGAGTGATTGTAACTAATGTGACAGATAAGGGGTCTGCCGAGTTTATATTGGGGATGAACATTCTGAAACATTGTTTTGCTGAAATATTAGATGCCTTTCATCCCTCTCTTCCCCATATGTCCCCTTCAGGCCAGCGGTCTGCGCAGCACCACTTGAAAGTTCTACAGGCAGAGCAGAAGTTTGCCAACAAGCAAGGTGAATTCTGCAGAGGAAGAGTTCAAGACATTAGGTCGGTGACTGTACAACCCAACACGGAGACCATCATCTGGTGTTGTGCACATCCCGGAGTCAAGAATAGGGACTATCAAGCCCTGCTGGGACGTATGCAATTGGAAGATCATCCTTTTGTTTGAGCTGCGAGAAGCCTTGTCACTGTCACCAAATGGAGAGTCCCAGTGCGGTTGGTAAACTTGTCTGATTCTGCTACTGTCTTGCCCAAATACACTCCTGTAGCCCAGCTGTACCTCCTAGAGTCGAAGGACATTGTGACAGAATGTCTGGTGGCTCGACAGCGTGCAGCTCAAGTGGCCGAAGGATCCGGTGTGAGCCCTCCAGAGCCCTGATGGGTGCAACTCCAGGTTGGAGCCGACACTACCCCAAGGGAACAAGTCAATGGAATATCAATGTCACCAATAGTTACCATGAGGCTTTTAGCAAGCACCCCACAGACTTTGGGCATACTTCAATGATCCAGCACCGAATCCTCACAGGCGATAGCCCCCCTATTAAGGAAAGACACCGTCCGATCATGTCAGGCATGTATGAGATTGTCAAGAAGATGCTGGCCGGCATGAAGAAGGCAAACGTGATTCAAGAAAGTCAGAGCCCCTGGGCAGCGCCACTTGTCCTGGTCAAGGAGAAAGACGGAACCATCCGCTTGTCACACATCAAGACGCTTATCCTTTGCCAAGGATTGAGGAGTCACTCACAGCCCTCGGGTCGGCTGCTTACATCTCCCCCATGGACTTAATTAGCGGTTATTGGCAAGTGCCCATGGTTGTGGAGGATCGTGAGAAGACCACCTTCGTGACACCCATGGGACTGTTTGAGTTTAAAAGTATACCGTTTGGGCTGTGCAATGCCCCTGATACGTTCCAGCGTCTGATGGAAAGGTGCCTGCGCCATCTGAATTTTCAAAGTGTCCTATTGTACCTGGACAATGTGATTGTGTCTTCCAAGTCCCACCAGGAACACCTCAGTCATTTGTCAGACATCTTCCAAGTCTTAATCAAGCATGGATTAAAGACTAAACCGTCCAAGTGTCACCTGCTCAAGCCTCAGGTCCATTACTTGGGTTATGTTGTCAGTGCAGAAGGGGTCCAGCCCAATCCTGAAAAGGTGGAAGCTGTCAAGAACTGGCCTACCCCGCGCATGGTGAAAGATGTCAGGAGCTTCCTGGGATTTGCCGGCTACTATCGTTGCTTCATTCCTCACTTCGCCCAGATTGCAGAACCCTTTACAGCTTTCTTAAGGGGTACGGCGAAGAAGAACTACAATGTAAGACTACCTATTGAATGGGGCTAAGAGCAAAAGACAGCGTTCCGAGCTCTTAAATGACTGCTGACGGAGCCACCCATCTTGGTGTATCCAGACTACAGTCAGCCGTTCCGGCTGTATACTGATGCCAGTTTCGAGGGTCTGGGAGCTGTCCTGTCCAAAGTCCAGGAAGAACAAGAGAAAGTAATTGCCTATGCCAGTCGCAACCTGCAAGGGGCAGGGAAGAACGATGCCAATTAAAGCTTATTCAAGTTGGAACTTCTCGCCCTGGTGTGGGCCGTGACCGAAAAATTCAAAGACTATTTGGCTGCCACGTGATTTACTGTCTACACAGACAATAAACCATTGTCCCTCCTGAATACTGCCAAGTTGGTGCCATTGAACAGCGATGGGCTTCAAGACTAGCCAATTACAGTTTCACCATCAAGTACAGAAGCGGCAAGTCTAATGTCAATGCCGATGTACTGTCTCGAATGACCTCCGGTGAAGAACCGCCTGTTGAAGACGTGTGGGAAGATGCGGAGATGCCCCCATTTTATCAGCGGTTCGTGAACCAGAATGTAGTGACCGCCCTCATGGATGGTGAACCCAGGTCCGAAAACGTAAATACACCTGGAAGACTCTTCAAGATGAAAGTTGAGTCATGGGGGATCTGTTGGACTACCTTCTGGCGAAAAAGGTGCCAACCCGTTAACGCTGGGCCCAGTGTGACTTCGAGTTGAAACGTCTGTTGTGACAGAGGAAACGACTGTTTGTGCCTTTGGATCGGGTCTCTGGTGATCGACTTGATCAGATTCTGGTTCCCCAAAGAGACGCTGCGATGGTCCTCGACGCATACCATGACCAGTCGAGACACTTTGGAGTCCATAAGACCAAAGCTACTGTCAGGCGAAGATTCTATTGGATTGGACTGCGGACTGACATTGAGAAATGTTGTAAGGAATGTGCAGTCTGTAACGTCACCAAGAATGTGCGCAAGGATGCAAGAGCACCCCTCTATTCCATCCAGAGTGAAAGGCCCAACCAGTTGGTCGCGCTAGACCACATCATATTGTCTCCTACTCGGTCCGGGTATACTTCTGCTCTCACCATGGTGGATCATTACTCTAAATGAGTTGTCGTTATACCCGTCAAAGATCTCACAGCCAAGACAGAGGCCCAGATGTTCTACTGCAAGTGTAGAACGGGCCGAAGAACGGCCTTCGAGGCCCAACTCTTCCAAGAGTTATGTAAATTCTATGCCTGTAAGAAACTCCGGACTACCGCTTACCTTACATCAATCAAGTCTTTATCCACATGTTGTGAGCAGCCTCTGTGTCAAGACAGGAAGAATTGCCCGACTGCTGCCCGAATTACTGGAGATATATAACAACATAGTCCATTGTTCTACAGGTTATACCCCTTTCTACTTGATGATGGGGCGACATGGGCAGCTGCCTAAAGACCGGACATTCAGGCTCCAGGCCCCGTTCAACAACTCTCCGCAAGTCTCCCTAGAATGGGTCTCTTACCACCAGAGAAGGATGCAAGAAGCCAAAGAAATTTTCTGCAAAAGGATGGGCGAGGCTCAACAGAGACAACATAAAGACTATAACAGTTATGCCTCTGCGAAACCACTTCAATTGGGTGATAAAGTCTGGCTACAGAAGTTTTCAAGGAACAGCAAGCTAGATTCTATCTGGGAGACAGAACCTTACACGGTGACTGCCATACCCTTTCCTGAGTCTGATGTCTACGAAGTGCAAAAACCTGGGTATGAGCCACAAGTCGTTCACCCAAATCGAATCAAGTTATATCTCAAAGAAGATCTACTAATGCTCCCAACGCCGCCTCCTCCAGCTGTCAGGCCTGCGAAAGAGTATGTCCCAGGCGATGGAATCCACCCATCTATGGATTTCCCCATGTTTTCTCCAAATCAGCCTGCGATCTTCTGTGTCTCACCAACCCCGGGGCTGGTTTAACCCACACTAGTCTCCACACCAGTCCCAGTCTTGTCACCATTGGCTCCAGCTGTACACCAGTCTCCAGAGTACCAACCCTGTCATCAGCCTCTCCAGCACAGCTGCCAGCGACTCTGAGTCCAGCCAGTCCTGAACTAATACCAGCCCCTGAGTTCGCTGAGGCAGAGCCAGCCGCACCCCCAGAAGTCCCCAGAGCTCCATAAATCTTAAAAGTTCTAGATTCTCCAGAGGTGGTGTTGCACAGGTCCCAAAGGTTGACACAAGGACAACTACCAGCTACGTATAAGGAATAATGGTAGTGCTTTGTACAAAGTTGTCAGTATAACAATGAGTCTAATTCGATCAGCTTACATAATGTATTATATAAACTAGTCAAATGCCTAGTTAGGACTGTATCTAACATGTACTGTACATTTCCAGTCAATAATTCACATGTCTAACATTTTTCCTGTCCCCGTGTACAGGGTACTCTCCTGGCCAGAGGGTTCCCCTGAAAATATAAATAAAGCACGTAGAGCGACAGAGTTGCTACATATAAAGGTAACACTGGTATGCTATATAAAAACATGTATAGAGTACTGGGGAGAAGTGTTTTGTGATGAGGGGACACAGTAGCTAAGGCATCAGGTAGAGAGCCTCAGGCAGCCTGATCCGACTCAAGTATATTAAATGTAAAAAAAAGTGTAGTTATAAGGGTAATGAATCCCACATGTTTATGTCCCGTTATTGAAAGGAACATGTATGGATGTTTTCACAAAAATGCTACATGGACTCGTCTCAGTTCTTTTTTATTCAGACCTGTGAAGGACATTCGACAATAATGCCCCAGGAACTGTCAGTCTAGGCCCCAGTGGCCACTTTCAGTCATCCCCCCTCCAGGACTGGGTGCCGATGATGACTGTGTTTAAGAGGGGGAGTTGGTGTAGGCCCAGTATGGAAGTTGTTACCCCGTACCCTTGCTGCCCTGCAGTGTCCCCTTAGCCCCCCTGCATCTATTCTACTGTAATTGTAAATTATCCCCTATGTTATGTATATAAGAATGTTGTATCTTTAAGAAAGGTTAACATGTTATCATCAGTTGTCATGTGAGTTGTCATGTGATTGTTACCCAGGAGGTATCAGTGACCAGGTGACCTAAGGGTGACCAATGGGACCCCACCAGAGTCTCCCCATAAAAGCCCTGGGAGGAGTCTCTTCTCTCTCTTAGTTCCTGAGTCTTTGCTGAGGTGCAGTCGAGCCTAAGAGTCTGGAGTCATAGGAGGCCTCAAGTCAAGTCTGCAGCCACAAGTTACAAGTCTACAAGTAATCTACAGTCACAGCTTAGTCTGTCTCCAGTCAAGTCAAGTCAGTCACTGTCATCTATTGTCAAGTCAATGTGGCTTGCTCTAAATTGTCCAAAACCACTGCAAGTCCCAGCAAGCCCTTAAGGTCTCTGAAGTCACTGGTCACCTCCGTGGGCCTTGGCTACACTGTATAGACTGTACCATCTGTCAATTAGCAAAGCTACCGTTGTCCGTAACTCAGCGTCGGAGTCATTATTGCCCCGATGCCTTGCCCAGGATCCAGCGGTATACCTTTGGGTGGTATTGAGGATAAACCACACCCTGGTGTCACAAATACAAGGGTTTAATGCCATTTGCCCTGTCGGGTAATTCCATCTGCCCTACATCACACCCCATACCACACCTGGGTCAAGCATCTCAATACATTTTTATGGTCTGTCAGCCATAAATTACATTTCTCCTCTCTTATGTCAACTACAAAGTAACAGGGAGATTCACAACAAATGTTACATATTTACATCCACTGTAATCCCAAATTCACATCTTACAGTAGGGGGCAGCACAGAGCCACTTCACAATCTGCTGCAGAAAGCAGTTTCTACAGATATGGAAATGATCCTGGAGATTCTGCACAATGGAGATTATATTTCTGGTTCAAAGTAATAAAATGAAGAAACTTTACAAACAATATTGACTAAATAACTCCTACGGTTTTGTGTTTACAGCACATGTATAGATCAATGTGTCTCCATGGTTACAGACTACAAATAAACCCTCTGTAGTCTGGCATGAAATACATGTAATAGTTTAATATGTTTAAAAAAAATGTAATTGAAATGTGTGTCCCCATAAAACACTTCCCGTTCCTCATCTCTGGCAGCTCAGTGTTATCATAGGGACACTGATCTTCATGACTGTCAATCATATATCTTCGTTTAGTTTTACCTATGCTTCAATAACTGTGGTTGGTAACAGTGAGAGGCCAGACAAGAAGGGTTGCAAATGTCATGGGGCACTGGAATAGTTTACTGTACTTTTTCTCAGATTTTATGACTATTGTTCCATTCATATCTGCTGCCTGCAGACACCTCCCCTTCTTAGATGCCAAGGAAATTGAATGACTATTTTCAGGAATGCTCAGAATAGCTGTCAGGGTGCGCATGAATGGGCCTGGGCGCTGACTGCTGATTTATATCACATAGAGATTATTATGTCATGAGGGGAGAAGGCGTCAGGACCTCATCCGGAAGGTATTGTGACTCCTATATTAGATTCTGCTATTAAAGTGATTATTTTTTGTCCATGCATAGGCTCATATATTGGATTCTGCGCATTGAGGGTCAATTAAAGAGCCCCCATGTGTCAGGAGTTGTCGGGAATGCACAATTTTCTCTCCATCAGATAAGAGAGGCTATTAATATATTTCACTTATCTTTAGAGAGGTCATATATCAGGGGAACCAAACCGTATGACCCAACATAGAGCATGTCCCCCGGGGCCAACACACCTGAGCTTCATGTAATACTGAAAGATACAAGTCATGAAAATGTATATGAAATAGAAAAATGATCGCTTGATAGATGAACAGATAGAAAACATACGATAGCTATATGATTAATTGCTTGATAGATAATAAATACATAGATAAATAAATGATATATAATAAAAAAAAAAATATATATATATATATATATACATAGTTGCCCAGTAAGGGAGGTGTTACCCGTACCCTTGATGCCCTGTCCGGCAGCCTCCTCTCAGTGTCCCCTGGGCTCTCTTACACTTGTAAATTCTACATTGTAAAGTGTTACAAATTTTTTTGTTGCTTTAAGAGTTATACCATGTGATATGTCATGGTATAACATATACCAGGAGGTACCAGTGACCAGGTGATCCCAAAAGTGACCTATGTGCTCCTTGCTAGTCTCCCCATATAAGCCCATATAAGATAAGTCTTTGTTGAGGTCAGTCGTGCCTAGTGTGTGTGTCCAGAGTGTTGGAGGCCTCAGTCAAGTCAAGTCAGTCTGTCTACCCTCAGTAAAGCTACTGTTATCCGTAACTTGGTGTCAGAGTCATTATTGCCCCCATGCCTAGCCCCTCGGGTGGTATCGAGGATAAACCACACCCTGGCATCACGTATACAAGGGGTTAATGCCATCTGCCCCTAGAATAACAACATCTGCCCTCATCACACTCCGCTACCACATATATTAAATACATAGATAGATAGATATGAGATCGATAGATAGATATGAGATCGATAGATAGGTATGAGATAGATAGATAAATAATACACAGATAAATAGATGATAGAAGACATATGATAGATGATCGATAGATAGATAATAAATACATAGATAAATAAATAGATAGATATGAGAAAGCGATAGATATAGATAGATAGATATACAGTGGTCCCTCAACATACGATGGTAATCCGTTCCAAATTAACCATCATTTGTTGAAACCATTGTATATTGAGGGATCTGTGCAATGTAAAGAATAGGAAGTTGTACTCACCTGTCCTCGTCCCTCCGGACCGTCACCGCTGCCCTGGATGTCGCCCTCCATCGCTGTCGCCGCGTCCCCGCAATGTCCCCGCCGCTCCGGAATGTCTCTGTTGCCCGGGATCGTCGCTCTCACGTCGCCGTCATCACGTCACTATGCACGCTGCTCCTATTGCATGACGGAACGGCATGCGCGGCGACGTGATGACGACGATGGAGAGCGCCGGCGATGGAGGGGATCCTGAAGAGGACGCTCCGGAGCCCCGAGGACAGGTAGGAGACCATCACCGGAGCACACGGGGCACCTTAAACAGCTATCCGGTGGCAGCTGAAGTAGTCTGTGCTGCCGGATAGCCGTTTATGCGATGGCCCCGACATACAAAGCATCGTATGTTGATGCTGCCTTCAACATGCAATGGACTCTGAGAGACCATCCCATGTTGAAATTATCATATGTCGGGCCATCGTAGGTCGGGGGGTCACTGTAGATAGATAGATATCCACACAAGAAAAGCAGCACTCCCAGCAATTAGTGCATGGGTGCCAACACGCCCGGGTCCAGGTTCAGGATCAGTAACATACACAGTCCAGCAAAAAAACACAGTGGCACTCCAATTACAGTGAAAAAAAGGGTCTTTATTCACCCCAACGTGCAGTGACATTTCGACAGTCTCAAATCGTCATTTTAAGACCAGACTGTTAGACTGTTGAAACGTCGCTGCACGTTGGGGTGAATAAAGACCCTTTTTTTCACTGTAATTGGAGTGCCACTGTGTTTTTTTGCTGGACTTGATAGATAGATAAATAGATAGATAGGTACCGTATATAGTTTAATATGAGACAGATAAGAGATAGATCCATGTAAAATCAGCAAAGCAGCATCTCAGTCTTTTCAAGGGGATTCCTCATTATAATTTATATGATTCCTCATTATAATTTATATGGTATGGATTTTTGCGTGGAAATGCATTAAATGTGTGATGCCACTTTAAAAAAAACTTTTTACATGTTGTAGAGACATATCAAATGTTTTGATAGATCAGGGTCTGAGTGTTCAGAATCTGACCAATCGCTAGAACAAGCAGGGAGAAGAACGCTCTAAGCGAGACAGACTTAGGCTGGGTTCACACCTCGTTTTGTACTTACGGTTCCCGTATATGGCTGGGAGGGGGCGGGGCTTAATCGCGGCGTATAGGGGAACCGTATTTAATGCATGTCTATGAGCCGACCAGAGTGAACTGCAACCTCCGGTCGGCTGCATTTTCGGCCGTATGCGGTTTCCCGACCGCAGGCAAAAATGTAAGTCTATTACAATGTAAGTCTATGGGATTGTCTCGGTCAGCCACGTGCTTCTCTCCTGGCTTATTCTAGCGTTCACTTGGGGTCTGAACACTCTTTTAAAACAGTACTCCTTTAAGTTGCTAGGACCCAGATTAGCAGGTTTGCTACGTTGAATAGGACCATTTCACATCCAAAGCTACAGCAAAATCCATAGCATTCGGAATAAATATCCTGCTCGGAATTCCATGTATTTTGTTACCATGGAGACACATAGATCAGCAGAGGAGCTGTATGCACTAAAGAGTAAGTGTTTTCTAAGCAGGAATTTTTATTAAAGTAGCTTTTTTTTTTTTTTTTACATGTATTAAAAGCAGTATTTTACAACCAGGGCGCCTCCAGCTGTTGCAAAACTACAACTCCCAGCATTGGAAAATACTGTATTAGAGCAGTAGTGCCCCCACGTCGGTCATCATGGGGGGGGGGGGGGGGGGGAGGGAAGTCGACATTTGCTGGCCTGATCTGTCTAAAATAAGCAAATATGGTGACACATATATACCAGGTATTATTCTGTGCACACTCTGTCTCTCTCCTGGTCCTCACTCTATGGATCTGTATGAGGACGATAATAACAGCGAGGTTTCGATTCCATTACTCGCTTATGTAATAGAGATACCGACTCCGCTCTTCACAAAGGTTTCCTGGAAAGAAAAGGCCACCTGATTCAACAATAGTGTCGCTGAGCGCCGCGTCCTGTCCTCCCAGTGAGACTGTAATAGCCATACAAGTCGCCTGCTCTCACCTGAGATCTAGTTGCCATGGTTACTTAAGGAACCATCCCCCTCCCCCCTTGTATGACAGATACGTCTTTTTGTGTAGGGTTTGTATCTCATATGTCGATGTCACTTGTCATCTCTGAACAGATGTGCATATGTATATGTTTATGCTCTTCACCTATATACTGTAGCACTGGCATATTCCGTAGCGTTGTACAGTGAGGAGTCATCAGTCCTAGGCCCGGGACTTATGACATATTGGGGGAGATTTATGAAAACCTGTGTAGAGGAAGAGCGGTGCAGTTGCCCCTAGCAACCAATCAGATAGCTTCTTTCATTTCTCACAGGCCTCTTTGAAAAATGAAAGAAGCGATCTGATTGGTTGCTATGGGCAACTGCACCGCTCTTCCTCTACACAGGTTTTCATAAATCTCCCCTTTTGTCTCTGGCCGCATGGAATGCTGGGAAAGGTCGGAGACAACAGTAAAATAAAAAGACCTGAACTACAACACTTCCGGGTGTGGGTCCTGTGCATGAAAACAAGACAAAGCGGCGCACGGAGGTGACAGAAGTGTATTACACAGTATTATAACTTGACATTATGGGCTCAAAGAATAAAAAAAAAAATCCTGGAGTACCCCTTTAAAGGGTTACTCTGCTCCCCAGCATCCAAAACATTGAGTTCACGCCAGCCCCCTCATGACGTCACAGCCTGCCCCCTCAATGAAAGTCTACGGAAAGGGGGCGCGACGGCCATCACGCCCCCTCCCATAGACTTGCATTGAGGGGGTGGGACGTGACGTCACATGACGAGGCATGATGTCACGAGGGGGCGGGCGTGAACACGGAAGCCTGCGCGCAGCGTTTGGAACTCAGTGTTCCGGACGCTGGGTAGCGGAGTAACCCTTAAACAGGTTTCTCAGATGATCATCATTATAGACTCATTGGGGGGAGATTTATCAAAACCTGTGCAGAGGAAAAGTTGCCCAGTTGCCCATAGGAACCAATCCAATTGCTTCTTTCATTTTGCAGAGGCCTTGTTAAAAATTAAAGAAGCGATCTGATTGGTTGCTATGGGTAACAGGGCAACTTTTTCTCTGGACAGGTTTGGATGAATCTACCACAGTGAGTCTATGGGTGGTGGAGGTAATCTAGGTGCCTATAGGCCTCTCTTCAGCAATTTTTAAAATGAATAGTAAAGTGGGATGAATATATATATATATTTTTTTACTATAGATCCTATCCACCGTGAAGTGGCACAGTGACAGTAGGGTGGCCATTGTACGCACTTCGCACAGAGGCCAAGGAATTATACGCTGCCCTCGATTTCCAACAGGACTGTGTACAATGTATACGGCGCCTTCAGTGACTGTCTGTGACACACAGGGCAGGGCTCCCTGTGGATGAACCTGACAGACTTGTGTCTCGGTCCATCCCCAGTGACGTGTAGATTTTCTTAGATCATAGCCCTGTTGTAACATTTATTTCCTGTTCACTAACCTGTAACACTTCCCGTGTTGCGAGGTCAGCCCCAAAGTACATTGTAACACTGCATGGTGTATGTGTGTGGATAGTTCCTATAAGGCAATCGTGTGTGGTCTGGTAAGCACTAAACCAGTATTTCCCAAGCAGGGTGCCTCCAGCTTTTGCAAAACCACAACTCTCAGCATGCCCGGACAGCCAACGGCTGTCCGGGCATGCTGGGAGTTGTGGTTTTGCAACAGCGGAATGCACCCTGGTTGGGAAACACTGAACTATAGGTGTCATAGCAGTGTTTGGTTGAAGAATTTAGCTACATCTGTAAAAAAAATCTTATGTAGTATATAAAGAAAGAATGATATAGGTAATTGACTACAAACAGAAGCAAACTTACACCAATGTTCCCACCCTATGGTGCATAAATAACAGTGCAAGTAATAGTGCCATATACTGCACTAAAAATACCGTCACTCATGTAACTATACATATACAGTAAACAAATAATATGGTTCTGAGGGATTGGTGGCAGTCCCACAAAGAATAAATGCTCCCACTTTAACGGGTTATCTTCATGTCATAAAGTGAGGGTGTATCACTAGGATAGGCTGTCACTATGATTGGTTGGGGGCCCACTGATCCCGAGCAAGATAAGGGCTACAGCATCGATTCAGCACTGATCAGGATCGGTGGGACCAGGACTGCCATTAGGAATTTTGGGGCCCCATAGAGTTTAAGCATCCGGACCCTGATACACTGATGGCAAGTCCTAGTGAGACGTCCTCTCCATTATAGGGTAGGAATACCTCTTTAGGCCGTGTTCACACTTGACATGTCAATTCTTTCAGTGGAAACGGTGCTGGAGACGGTGCATTTCCTAGCGGTCTTGTCATGCCTGCATCTACTGTTTGCAGAATATCCACCGGTAATTCCGCAGTGTGAACATGGCCTATTGGCCTTAGTCTAACATTGTCTTCAGCCAGGTCAGGAAGATCCTGCATTTGTTAAATCCCCCGATTCTGGTAGTATGAGAGAGTACAACATAATAGAAATGAAAACTGGTGTACATACAATGATAAATACCCCCCATTGCTCCTATACAAACCTATGTCTCCATGGTAACAGGCTACAAAGATGTAAGCAAATTTACACCAACGTTCCCACCCTATGGTGCATAAATAACAGAGCAAGTAATAGTGCCATATACTGCACAAATAATACTGTCACTCGGTCCATGTAACAAGACCAAGATAGTAAACAAATTATATGGTTCTGAGGGATTGGTGGGGGTCCCATAAAGAATAAATGCTCCCTCTTTTAAGGGTTATCTCCATGTCATAAAGTGAGGGTGTATCACTAGGATAGGCGATCACTATGATTGGTTGGGGGCCCACTGATCCCGAGCAAGAAAAGGGCTACAGCATTGATTAGGATCGGTGGGACCAGGACTGCCATTAGGAATTTTGGGGCCCGATACAGATAAAGCATCTGAATCCCCCTCCCCCCCTACCAAAAGCTGCAAAAAACGATCTGGCAGCGGACCGATTTATATATTTTATTTTGCCCGGGCCACTACTGTCCTGCTGGCAGCCCTGGGTGGGACCACCACCAATCATAAACTGATGGCACGTCCTAGTGATATGTTATCTCCTTTATGAGGTAGGAATTTCTGTTTAGGCCATGTTCACACTTTACTTGTCAATTCTTTCTGAGGCAACAGTGCCGGAAACGGTACATTTCCAAGTGGTCCTGTCATGCCTGCATCCATGGTTTGCATGTCTGCCGGAAATTCCGCAGTGTGAACATGGCTTATTGGCCTTAGTCTATCATTGTCTTCAGCCTGCATTTTTTAACTCCCCTGGTTCTGGTAGTATGAGAGAGCGCAATATAATAGAAATAAAAAAATGGTGTACACACAATGATAAATATCCCCCATTGCTCCTATACAAACCTATGTCTCCATGGTAACAGACTACAAAGATACACTATGTAGTCTGATCCTGCAGTCACACTTCCTATACTTGCCAATCTACCAAATTTAGTCTAACTAAAAGTAAGCAAATAAGACTGCAGGATTAAGACCCCCTTTGTCCCCAAATCCCCCCCCCCCCCCCGACACACACACGCACGCACACACACACACATTACAAAAAAGTCGGCCCAACACACTGTCTTATGTGCATGGAGGCCTAACGATTCTCCCCAGACAGATGATGTCGGGGGGAGAGAAGGATCCAATGTTGTTGGATTTCAGCTGCCCATTGTTTCTGTTCTCGAAATGTTGTGCTGCTGGCTGAGAAGTCTGGCAGGGGCTTACCGATCCTCTCTCCATTCAGAACACATGTATGCTCTGAGGTTCATGTGTATGGAGAGATTGAAAGAAGATATTTGTTAACCTAACAGCTATACCCTGTGTATGGGTACCTCTGGGCTATACATCAGTCCTTTCCAAGCTGTAGAACTCCAGATTTTGAAAAACTACCAACTCCCAGCATGCCTGGACAGCCCACAGCTGGAAGTCCACAGTTTGGAGATCCCTTCTATGGTTTCTTAGTTGTTGTTACATGGAGACAATTGCATAGAATCTGATGAAACAAAACAGAAGAAAAATGTAATAAAGACCTTTAGTAAAGTTTCTCCATTTTTTATTTTATAGACCTTGATACAATAAAGAAATTGGTTGGCGAGGTGGTCATAGCCTTTCAGAAAAGGAATGGGGCCAGTAAACCTCATGATCCCTATAAGAGCTGTATGGACATTCCCGATACTTAAAGATAACCAGTTGGTAATACTCATACCCTCTTGTATCCATGCCATATGCTGCAGTAGGACCTTGCCTGGCTCCAGCTATAACTTTTGTGTTTCCGGTTTTCCCGTCAAACGATTTAATTCACACAGGTTCAGACAAACAGGGATGTCGCGCCATATAAACCGGAGCTGTCGTATTACCCAGGACAAGTTCAGGCAGGGGGTCAACCTACACAAACCAGTGCTGTCCCAGCCTGCCCCAGTAATTGAGGGGACAGATATATTGTCTCCGCCAGTAGGAGGGAAAAAAAATAGAAGATTCAGTCAGATTATGAGATTGTCTAGACTGCAGCTGGAGCTCGCCGAACGCAACAAAATGCTGAGAAAGCCTGGAAAGTCAGCAGGTGCTGTGTGGCCTATATGTGGTCCCGGTCAGGGCCCCACACTGCCCCTAGTGGCGGAACTTAGGGCCGCTTATCTGCTGCATGGAGAGTGATATATGGCTCTCTGGGTATTCTGGTACTTGTAGTTCTGAAAGAGATAAGGAAATGTGGGTTTCTCTGTGATCTTTGCCCATTTCTCTAACAATGTATCGCAATGATTTCTAAACAGAGTGCATCCGGCTGTTGCAAAGCTACAACTTCCAGCATGCCTGGACAGCCTTTGGCTGTAAGGGCATGCTTGGAGTTGTAGTTTTGCAACAGATAGAGACACTGTATGGAATACACTGATGTAGTTCCTCTATAGCAGCGGCTTTTAACCTGTGGCTCTCTAGTTGTTGGGAAACTACAACTCCCAGCATGTTGTATAAAGAAGGCTGGCCCCCTCTCTCCAGGGGCCCCATAGGAGCTACATGGTATGCCTCCATAATACATATGCCCTTCGGTGTCCAGGTATGATGGGACTTGTAGTTGCACAGGTTGGCGACAACTACACTATAAAGATGCATGGGCCCTCTCATTCCAGGAGCCCTAAAGCAACATGCTTCTATAATACATACGTGATTTGGCTGTTGAGTATGCTGGGAGTTGTAGTTTCACAACAACTGGAGACTGCTGCTCGATAGAGAAGGCTGAGCTCCTTCTTTACAGGTTCCCCATAACAGCCACATGGTATGCCTTGTATGGACTTGGAGACCACTGCATTATAGAGACGGCTGGGGCCGCTCATTTCAGGGGCCCTATAGCAGTCATATGGTATGTCTTTATAATATGCACACGATTGGCCATCTGGGCATGCTGGGAGTTGTAGTTTCACAACAGCTGGAGACTGCTGCTCGATAGAGAAGGCTGGGCTCCTTCTTTACAGGTTCCCCATAACAGCCACATGGTATGCCTAGTACGACTTGGAGATCACTGCATTATAGAGACGCCTGGGGCCGCTCATTTCAGGGGCCCTATAGCAGTCATATGGTATGTCTTTATAATATGCACACGATTGGCCATCTGGGCATGCTGAGAGTTGTAGTTTCACAACAGCTGGAGAGGCACAGCTTAGAGACTAGGGATGTAAGAAAAAATCGATTTGCGCGATTATCGCGTTTTTCATTTGGCGATACTGAATCGATTCAAAATATTTTTGAATCGATCCTTTTAGGGATGTGGAATTTGTATCTCCTGACGCCCGGGACATGATGTATCGGGCGCCGGGCAGGCAAATTTTTCCGGCTCGTGTAAGCAGTGCTGGACCTGACAAGCGTGGCAGCGCTCTCGGTGTATGGAGCGGGCCCCCGACTCCTGCCCGCTCTGTACTCTGTACTCTGTACTTTGAGCTGCTAATAGCTGCTCAAAGCTGACAGCGGCTTCTAAAGGGATCTGTGAATGCTCCCTGGTGGGCTAGTGGGGTGGCTCTATCAATGGATCGCAGATCAATGGAGTTCAATAGAACTCTATTGATCTGTCTGAGGAATCTAATGATTCCTCCTAAAAGTCTAATAAAAAAAAAATAAGGTTTTAATAAAAGTGTAAAAGACATTGTTTTTGAGACAGAATCGGGATATATCGCGATATATCGTCCCGTAAACAGAATTGGGATATATCGTGATATATCGTATCGTCATACGTGTATCACGATACGTATCGTATCGCCAAATTCTTGCCGATTCACACCCCTATTAGAGACCCCTGCAATTTTTTTGATAGCTGGGGCTGCTTATTTTAGGGACCCCATAGTAGTCATATGGAATGCCTCTATAATATGTAAACAATTGACTGTCTGGGCATGCTGGGAGTTGTAGTTCCACAACAGCAGCAGAGCCACAAGTAAGACATCACTATACAGAGGACGGGGCCCTCTTAGTTCACGGGTCCTATAGCAACCATCCGATACGCTTTTATAAGAAATATGTGATTGGTAGTCTGGGTATGCTGGGAGTTGTAGTTCCTCAACAGCAGCAGAGGCATAAGTTGGAGATCACTTTATAGAGGACTCGGCCCCCTCAATTTAGGGGCCCCATAGTGGCCATACAGTATGCTTCTATAATAAAAACATGGTTGGATGTCGAGTATGCTGGGAGTTGTAGTTCCACAACAGTAGCAGAGCCACAAGTTGGAGACCACTATACAGAGGACAAGGCCCCTTTCAATTCAAAGGCTATGCAGTATGCTTCTCTAATAAATACGTTATGGACTCTCAAGTATGCTTGGAGTTGTAGTTCCGCAACAGCAGCAGAGCCACAAGTTGGGGACCACTATACAGAGGCACCCTAGCAACTATACAGTACGCTTCTATAATAAATATAATAAATACATGATTGGCTGTCGAGTATGCTGGGAGTTGTAGTTCCACAACAGCAGTTGATGACCACTACCATATCGGTCGCTGCCAAACATGTTGCTTTTGACTCCACTCGGGGAGGGGACGGTCCCATCGGTGGTAATATGGTGACCAATCTAATTGCTGTCGCCGGAGCGGATGCCAGAGACTGTCACTCAGCGTCTGAGCAGGTGAGACAGCGCCGCTGAATCAGACGCCCATTACTATCTATTACTCAGCCTATTATATAACTCCCAGCTGGTGTCATGGAACGGTTTATATGTCACTTCACGCTCCTGGTTTGGCGGTGGACAGGTAGATATGGCAGCGATGACCGCAGAGACATCTGTCCCCATTCCTATTCTCCTGCATGGATCCTTGTTGTTCTTTCCCTTTTATTCCATTGTCTACAACAGACAACCTTACACCTCACCTTAGATGTCTCTGCTCCTTTAATGTGGTCATGTGACTCCTGCGCACCCTATAGGCTCTGCACAACGTACCGTAGGGGGTGTCGTACTCGACAGACACAGGCTCATTTGCAAATGCCCCACAACACTCCCTTCCCCCAAACCCCGGGCTTTCAACCATTTCTAATAATGTCAAAAATGAGCATAAGCTCTTCACGCCCTTTAGTTAATTTCAACCTGTATATATATATATATATATATATATATATATATATACATCCACTCACACTGCAATGCTGAGCTGGTGTATCTAAGCCAGTGTTTTCCAAACAGTGTGTCTCCAGCTGCTGCAAAACTACAACTCCCAGCATGCCCGGACAGCCTTTGGCTGTCCGAGCATGCTGGGAATTGTAGTTTTGCAACAGCTGGAGGCACACTGTTTGGAAAACAATGATCTAAGCCACTGATCATACTGCCAATTGACTCTCCGTTGGTCAACCCGCTGACAATGGGATGCTGACATATACTGTGGTGGAGAACTGCTGTTGCCATTCATTTCAGAGGCCCGAATGCCCCCTAGGAGCTGGCCCAGTGTCTGTCCCCTATGAGCTGGCCCAATGTCTGCCCCTATGATCTGGCCCAGTGTCTGCCCCTTATGATCTGGCCCAGTGTCTGCCCCTTATGATCTGGCCCAGTGTCTGCCCCTATCAGCTGGCCCAGTGTCTGCCTCTATGATCTGGCCCAGTGTCTGCCCCTTATGATCTGGCCCAGTGTCTGTCCCCTATGAGCTGGCCCAGTGTCTGCCCCTATGATCTGGCCCAGTGTCTGCCCCTTATGATCTGGCCCAGTGTCAGCCCCTTATGAGCTGGCCCAGTGTCTGCCCCTATGATCTGGCCCAGTGTCTGTCCCCTATGAGCTGGCCCAGTGTCTGCCCCTATGATCTGGCCCAGTGTCTGCCCCTTATGAGCTGGCCCAGTGTCTGCCCCTATGATCTGGCCCAGTGTCTGTCCCCTATGAGCTGGCCCAGTGTCTGCCCCTTATGAGCTGGCCCAGTGTCTGCCCCCTAGGAGCTGGCCCAGTGTCTGTCCCCTATGAGCTGGCTCAGTGTCTGCCCCCTATGAGCTGGCCCAGTGTCTGCCCCTATGATCTGGCCCAGTGTCTGCTCCTTATGATCTGGCCCAGTGTCTGCCCCTATGATCTGGTCCAGTGTCTGCCCCTTATGATCTGGCCCAGTGTCTGCCCCTTATGATCTGGCCCAGTGTCTGCCCCTATCAGCTGGCCCAGTGTCTGCCCCTATGATCTGGCCCAGTGTCTGCCCCTATCAGCTGGCCCAGTGTCTGCCTCTATGATCTGGCCCAGTGTCTGCCCCTTATGATCTGGCCCAGTGTCTGTCCCCTATGAGCTGGCCCAGTGTCTGCCCCTATGATCTGGCCCAGTGTCTGCCCCTATGAGCTGGCCCAGTGTCTGCCCCCTATGAGCTGGCCCAGTGTCTGCTCCCTATCAGCTGGCCCAGTGTCTGCCCCTTATGAGCTGGCCCAGTGTCTGCCCCTATGATCTGGCCCAGTTTCTGTCCCCTATCAGCTGGCCTAGTGTCTGCCCCCTATGATCTGGCCCAGTGTCTGCCCCTATGATCTGGCCCAGTGTCTGCCCCCTATGAGCTGGCCCAGTGTCTGTCTCTATGATCTGGCCCAGTGTCTGCCCCTTATGAGCTGGCCCAGTGTCTGCCTCTATGATCTGGCCCAGTGTCTTTCCCATATGAGTTGGCCCAGTGTCTGCCCCTATGATCTGGCCCAGTGTCTGCCTCTATGATCTGGCCCAGTGTCAGCCCCTTATGAGCTGGCCCAGTGTCTGTCTCCTATGAGCTGGCCCAGTGTCTGCCCCAATGATCTGGCCCAGTGTCTGCCCCTTATGATCTGGCCCAATGTCTGACCCTTAGGAGCTGGCCTAGTGTCTGCCCCCTATGAGCTGGCCCAGTGTCTGCCCCTATTGTGGTGTCCTGGCACCGTATTTCATACTGTGAGAGCTAGTCTAAAAAGAGTGAGAACGCTAGTCTAAAAATGTGTAGAGAGTTTCAATTGTCTAGTAAGGATACTAGTCAAACTAAAAGAAAATTTTGTCAGGATGTATAGAATGTTTAATAATTCTGTCCTTGTCCTAGTCCCTCTGCCTTAGGGGACAGGCGTCGGGGTCGACTTGTTTTAAGTAAGGGGGTTTGTGGTGTCCCGGCACCGTATTTCATTCGGTGCCTTGGTGGGGGGGGGTCCCTAAAGTCAGAGTCCCTACGACTGTGGGGGTCCGCTTCCCTAGTTAGCCACTAGTCACCCCTTAGTAAGTTAATATTTATAATATTTATTAAAATTATCATTGTAAATATGTATATTGCATTACTCACTTGTTTGGCGTCGCAGGACCTTAGGTCATGTGACCCGTTACTCAGAACTCTATGGTATGTTGAAGAACCTTAGGTGGTTCTTGTGTCATGTGTTCACCCACAATGCCGTGTAAGGGTGAGTGACAGTTGTTATGGACCAATCCAAAACGTCTCAGCCCATATAAGGCAGCTGCGGCCATTATTCACTCTCTTGGGTTGCTGTCACTGAAAGAGGTAGGACCTCCGCAACTTTCAACTACGTTTACTAGGCCAAAGGCTTGCGGCTTCGGCCTATACCAAAGCTGTTGTACTTCTACAATTCCCCGCTACTCTCCGCAAGATCACTGGACCTAAATGCACCCCTAAATCCAGCGGATCTATGCTACGGAATCTTTTAAAAGCTAAACTGAGCTTATCTGATCCCAACCAACTGTCAATCGCTGATCAACTAGAAATAGACTCTGTTATCTGGACTGTTATTGCTATTGCCTGCTACAGAAAATCTTCAGTAAAAGTTCTACAGTTAAACAGTTGTTGTGGACAATCCATTTATTACGCACTCACCTATCGCTCTTGGGAAGGGTGGCGATAGGCCCAGCACCATTACAGTATTTAACCCTCACCCTGGCGTCACGAGTGACAAGGGTTAACAGCACCCTTTATTATTCAGAACAGCAACACCCCAACTACCCTACACCCCCTGAGGCGTACCACACTTTGATCTGGCCCAGTGTCTGCCTCTATGAGCTGGCCCAGTGTCTGCCCCCTATGAGCTGGCCCAGTGTCTGCTCCCTATGAGCTGGCCCAGTGTCTGCTCCCTATGAGCTGGCCCAGTGTCTGCTCCCTATGAGCTGGCCCAGTGTCTGCTCCCTATGAGCTGGCCCAGTGTCTGCTCCCTATGAGCTGGCCCAGTGTCTGCTCCCTATGAGCTGGCCCAGTATCTGCCCCCAACGAGCTGGCCCAGTGTCTGTCCAATATGAGTTGGCCCAGTGTCTGCTCCCTATGAGCTGGCCCAGTGTCTGCCCCCAACGAGCTGGCCCAGTGTCTGTCCCATATGAGCTGGCCCAGTGTCTGTCCCATATGAGTTGGCCCAGTGTCTGCTCCCTATGAGCTGGCCCAGTGTCTGCCCCCAACGAGCTGGCCCAGTGTCTGTCCCATATGAGCTGGCCCAGTGTCTATCCCATATGAGCTGGCCCAGTGTCTGTCCCATATGAGCTGGCCCAGTGTCTGCCCCCTATGAGCTTGGCCCAGTTTCTGTCCCTTATGAGCTGTCCCAGTGTCTTCCCCTATGATCTGGCCCAGTGTCTGCCCCTATGATCTGGCCCAGTGTCTGCCCCTATGATCTGGCCCAGTGTCTGCCCCCTATGAGCTGGCCCAGTGTCTGCCCCCTATGAGCTGGCCCAGTGTCTGCCCCTTATGAGCTGGCCCAGTGTCTGCCCCTATGATCTGGCCCAGTGTCTGCCCCCTATGAGCTGGCCCAGTGTCTGCCCCCTATGAGCTGGCCCAGTGTCTGCCCCTTATGAGCTGGCCCAGTGTCTGCCCCTATGATCTGGCCCAGTGTCTGCCCCCTATGAGCTGGCCCAGTTTCTGCCCCTTATGAGCTGGCCCAGTGTCTGTCCCTTATGAGCTTGGCCCAGTGTCTGCCCCCTATGAGCTGGCCCAGTTTCTGCCCCTGATGAGCTTGGCCCAGTGTCTGCCTGTTATGGTCTGTGAAAGGATTTTCTCAGGCTCCTCTGTCCTCCCTTGTTGTGTCTCACACCCCGGAGCTTAGTCCAGGTCCCTGGCTCCAGCTGTCTGTCAGCCCTAGAACTGCAATGCAAATGAGGCCCAGTCTGCATTGTCTCCTGCGGCTGCACAGAGCAAACACAGACAGGCCTGAGATTACAGCCTGGACTGCTGCTGCCCCCTCACCTGGCTGCACAAGGGGGGCTCCGGGTCTGCATTGTGTATAGATAGTGATGGGGACAGGAAGACTGGAAACTAGTGCTCTCTGGTGTCATCCACATCCCCTCCTAAATACAACTTCACCAGACAGACAGACGGCAAAGTGGATACAACAGATAGATAGATATGAGATAGATAGATATGAGATAGATAGATATGAGATAGATAGATAGATAGATATGAGCGAGATAGATAGATGGATAGATATGAGATAGATAGATAGATAGATAGATATGAGATAGATAGAGAGATAGATAGATATGAGATAGATAGATAGATATGAGAGAGATAGATAGATATGAGATAGATAGATAGATATGAGATATGTAGATATGAGATAGATATATATGAGATAGATAGATAGATATGAGAGAGATAGATATGAGATAAATAGATATGAGATAGATAGATAGATATGTGATAGACAGATATGAGATAGATAGATATGAGATAGATAGATATGAGATATATAGGAGATAGATAGATAGATAGGAGATAGATAGATAGATAATGTACAAAAAAGAAAGTTGCAACAGCACTCTTGGCTCACTTTTTGATCAAAATGTGTCCCCCCATCCACCACGCGGAGGTGGCCTCATATCGGATGGGACCCTAACATGATAACTCACCTCTACTGTGCATATAGCCTGTAACTGTGTGACATGTTGGATCAGCCATTGACTAAACCACCTCCAGTCTGAGAGGGGTGGGGTGCACGGCTAAAGAGGGTGCCACCCCCCCAACTAACAAAGTAAAAACAAAAGGAAAAATAGCCAGCACAACAACCTAATGATGAGGTTGGATCCAGCTTCCAGGTGCATGTGAAAACTAAAACTTAACCTTTATTAGGTCCATTAAAATTGCAAATGCAAAAATACACAAAAATATGTGACTTGTCACATTAAAAACGTGGGGGAACGCCGACGCATTTCGAGACTATGCTCTTAATCATGATTTCACATGCACCTGGAAGCTGGATCCAACCTCATCACTCTGATCTATTGTTACTACGGGGAAGAGCGGTTTCTCTGCTTCCGGATCTATATACCCAATGCTGATATTTCTGCAAGTGGTGAGCTGATTTTTATCTTTTTCTTTATGAGATAGATAGATATGAGATAGATAGATAGATAGATATGAGATAGATAGATAGATAGATAGATATGAGATAGATATATAGATAGATAGATATGAGATAGATAGATATGAGATAGACAGATATGAGATAGATAGATAGGAGATAGATAGATATGAGATAGATAGATAGATATGAGATAGATAGATATGAGATAGATAGATATGAGATAGATATGGGATAGATAGATAGATAGATAGATAGATATGAGATAGATAGATGATAGATAGATAGATGATAGATAGATATGAGATAGATAGATAGATATGAGATAGATAGATAGATATGAGATAGATAGATATGAGATAGATAGATATGAGATAGATAGATATGGGATAGATAGATATGTGATAGATAGATATGAGATAGATAGATATGAGATAGATAGATAGATATGAGAAAGATATGAGATAGATAGATAGATAGATATGAGATAGATAGATATGAGATAGATAGATATGGGATAGATAGATATGAGATAGATAGATATGAGATAGATAGATATGGGATAGATAGATATGAGATAGATAGATATGAGATAGATAGATATGAGATAGATAGATATGAGATAGATAGAGAGATAGATAGATATGAGATAGATATGAGTTAGATAGATAGATAGATAGATTAGCAGGTCACATTAGTTAATAACTTTCCTCCTCGGCCGGGGATGTAAGAGTTAACAGTGTCAGCACTGGCCCCAGCATTAACTCTTTAACCACTGGCTCCTGGCTCTGTCGCCGTGCGGCTCCTATAGATCTCTGTACACACGGTGCTCGTGCTCCTCTATATGTGACATAAAGAAGCTTTTAGTAACCTGAGATGTTTGTGCAACACAATCACTTTTTTTTTTTTTAAAGCGACAGAGTGTCTAGACACCCACGTGATGGGGCGAGCCACTGAGCACTGGAGACTGCGAGCAGAGAGGGGAGGGGGCAGAGACAGCCCAGACACCGAGAGACAGCTCAGACACCGAGAGACAGCTCAGAGGAGGGGCAGAGACAGCCCAGACACCGAGAGACAGCTCAGACACCGAGAGACAGCTCAGAGGAGGGGCAGAGACAGCCCAGACACCGAGAGACAGCTCAGAGGAGGGGGCAGAGACAGTCCAGACACCGAGAGACAGCTCAGAGGAGGGGCAGAGACAGCCCAGACACCGAGAGACAGCTCAGACACCGAGAGACAGCTCAGAGGAGGGGCAGAGACAGCCCAGACACCGAGAGACAGCTCAGAGGAGGGGGCAGAGACAGTCCAGACACCGAGAGACAGCTCAGAGGAGGGGCAGAGACAGCCCAGACACCGAGGGACAGCTCAGAGGAGGGGACAGAGACAGTCCAGACACCGAGAGACAGCTCAGAGGAGGGGGGCAAAGACAGCCCAGACACCGAGAGACAGCCCAGATAATGAGAGACAGCCCAGACACCGAGAGACAGCCCAGATAATGAGAGACAGCTCAGGACGGGACAGAGACAGTCCAGATAATGAGAGACAGAGGAAAAGACAAGGCAGTGACAGCCCAGATAATGTGAGACAGCCCAGACGAGGGGATAGAGACAGTCCAGATAATGAGAGACCTAAGAGGAGGGGGCAGAGATTGCCCAGACACTTGAGAGACAGCTTAGAGGAGGGGGCAGGGACAGTGCAGATACTGAGAGACAGATGAAAAGACAAGGCAGAGACAGCACAGACACTGAGAGACAGTTTAGAGGACAGGAAGGGACAGAGACACTGAGGGACAGTTCAGAGGAGGACAGAGACAGCCCAGACACTTAGAGAGAAATCTCTGAGGAAAGAGGAGTGGAAGCCCAGATACAGAGAGACCACTCAGAGGAGAGGAAGGGACAGAGACAGCTCAGACCCTGAGAGACAGAGGAGAAAGAGGAGGGGGCAGTGACAGCTCAGACACTAAGAGACAGTTCAGAGGAGAGGGGCAGAGACAGCTCAGACACTAAGAGACAGTTCAGAGGAGAGGGGCAGAGACAGCCCCAGTTAAAGGGAGAGAGATGAGGAGTGACAAGAGGAGACAGAGACAGCTACAGACAGAAAGAGTGACAGCTCCAGAGACAGAGATAAAGCCAATGTAGCCAGATACTGAGTGAACCACCTCAAGAATCCATGAAACACATAAAAGTCATCACAATGACAGCAAATAGTACAAGTAAAGCACCAGGACCTTGTGAGAATGTGGACACTAAAGTGAATGCACCAACATGTGACACCATGGGCATAAGATGCAGCTGCCTAGAGCAGGGCACAGGCTGGTACAGTGGGCACCGAGACTGGTACATAGAGGAAGTTAGGAGAACTGGCCCAAAAATAAGCATATGGAGCTGGAATAGTTTGGAGAGGAGGATATGTCAGAGGTGACTGTGTGCCCCCATTAGACAGGGCAGGAGAGGGGCAGCGGTGACAGGTGAGGGCTCCAGCACTGACAGCAGGATGTGGGCTCCAGGTCCCTCCTCCTCCTCCCCAGCCTCCTCCTCCTCCTCCCCACATTTCCATCACACAGGCCGCCTGCCCCGCCGCTCAGGAGGAGGAGGACTCCAGACTCTGCTGCATTATTTCCCTCTCTCCTCCTGAGCAGCCGGATCAAGGATTCTTGTGGATTATCGTGAGGACGCGCGGGGCTGTGGTGTCTGCTCCCCGGATATACCGCTCTCCCCGCCCGCACATTGTATCCCTCCGCTCGTTACATAGTATCCCCCCCCCCCCACCGGCCGCGTTACATTGTATCACTGGATCTACAGCCTGGGAATCCCGAGCGAGTCTCCGCCGCTGCTGCTCCCTGGGGCCGCCCGTGACACTTGTGATCTTCTGCGGGCATGCTGGGGCACCTCGGCGGGCATCTATGGTGTGTGTGCCCCCTGTGCTGAAGGATCTCCCTCCGCTTTGCAGGATCTCTACCCCCCTATAAGACTGGCGTATGTTCCAGACCGCCTTGGCTTCTGCTCGGATCCCCATTCCCCCCCGGGCTGTTGCGGCTGCTGCTTGTCTCTGTCCTCCGGCCTCGGATCCAGGATCCTTCATGATTTGCGGGCGTCATGCACGTTTTTTAGCCGGGAAGCCTTGCTCTCGTCCCGCATGTTCAGGACCAAAAGATCGGTGCTCGTCCGGCGACTCTGGAGGAGTCGAGCAACTCCCGGGGAGACGGGGGAAGGAGAAGGGGAGAGCAGGGCGCATGGGGCCGGGGGCTGCTGCATGGGCAAGACGGGCAAGGTGTCCAAGGCGCAACTGGGGGGATCGGAGGCTGAACTGAAGGCGATCACCCACTCCCTGCTGAAGAGGCTGAAGGAGAGGCAGCTGGAGGGACTGCTGCAGGCGGTGGAGTCCAAGGGGGGAACCCGCAGCCCCTGCCTCCTGCTGCCCTCTGCCAAGCTGGACTCCAGGCTAGGACAGCAGCCCTTCTCCCTGCCCCTGCTGCTCTGCAGACTCTTCAGGTGGCCGGATCTCCGCCACTCGGCCGAGGTCAAAAGGCTCAACTGCTGCGAGTCCTATGGCAAGAACAACCCGGAGCTGGTGTGCTGCAACCCGCATCACCTCAGCAGGCTCTGCGAGCTAGGTATGGGGGCACCGGGGGGAGGAGGAGACTGCTGCACCCCACATTGTATAGTGTGCACCCCTGTCTGTCATCCCCAGGATTGTCACATGTCTCCCTAGTCTGCACCCCACATTGTATATTGTGCACCCCACATTGTATAGTGTGCAACCCTGTCTGTCATCCCCAGGATTGTCACATGTCTCCCTAGTCTGCACCCCACATTGTATAGTGTGCACCCCTGTCTGTCATCCCCAGGATTGTCACATGTCTCCCTAGTCTGCACCCCACATTGTATAGTGTGCACCCCTATCTGTCACCCCCAGGATTGTAACATGTCTCCCTAGTCTGCACCCCTCATTGTATAGTGTGCACCCCACTTTGTATAGTGTGCACCCCAATCTGTCATCCCCAGGATTGTAACGTCTCCCTAGTCTGCACCCCACATTGTATAGTGTGCACCCCTATCTGTCATCCCCAGGATAGTAACGTCTCCCTAGTCTGCACCCCACATTGTATAGTGTGCAACCCTATCTGTGACCCCCATATAATGGACCCCTAGATTGACATGTCTCCCTAGTCTTTACACCACATTGTATAGTGTGCACCCCAATCTGTCATCCCCAGGATTGTAACACGTCTCCCTAGTCTATGTACCACACTGTACAGTAGTGTACATCTCTGTGACCCCCATATAATGGACCCCTGGATGGTGACATATCTCCCCATTCTGCACCTCTCATTTTATAGTGGGCACCACTATCAGTGATTCCCATATCATGGTCTCCAAGAGTGTAACATGTCTTCTTAGTGTGCACCCCTATCTATATGACCCCCATATCATGGACCCCAAGATTGTGACATGTATCTTTAGTCTGCACCCCACATTGTATAGTGTGCATCCTCTATCTGTGATCTCCATATCATGGACCCCAACCCAATACTGTGAAATTTAACACTAGTCCGTACCCCACTTAATAAAACTGTCACCTATAATGACATCTTTTCATGTATTGTAACATGCCACTACTATGTCTTCCTAGGCTGCACCCCTGTATTGGGCACCTATAATGACAATCTCCTCATATTATGTCTACCTAGTCTGTACCCTTCTATTTTACATTGCTTTATATACTGTGCACCTTTACTATGGTCTGACATTTGCAAAGAAGGATATCCTTATCACTCCAGTATTTTAGCCTGAGCAACTATAATGTCCTATTGTAATGCTGAATTATTTTGTATACCCCGACTATATAAATGTCATCATTTCCTTACATTCCTTTAATGTATTCCACCATTGCAAACGACTCCACACTCTATATCCTATTTCATCTTGTACCCATTGACTAAAACTGCTTTATTATGTGCCCCAGTAGATACTACCCCATCATGTGCCCCCTGTAGACTCTACCCCATTATGTGCCCCCCTGTAGACTCTACCCCATTATGTGCCCCCTGTAGACTCTACCCCATCATGTTCCCCCCTGTAGACTCTACCCCATCATGTGCCCCCTGTAGACTCTACCCCATCATGTGCCCCCCCCTGTAGACTCTACCCCATCATGTGCCCCCCCCTGTAGACTCTACCCCATCATGTGCCCCCCCCTGTAGACTCTACCCCATCATGTGCCCCTCCTGTAGACTCTACCCCATCATGTGCCCCCCCCCTGTAGACTCTACCCCATCATGTGCCCCCCCCTGTAGACTCTACCCCATCATGTGCCCCCCCCTGTAGACTCTACCCCATCATGTGCCCCTCCTGTAGACTCTACCCCATCATGTGCCCCCCCTGTAGACTCTACCCCATCATGTGCCCCCCCCCTGTAGACTCTACCCCATCATGTGCCCCCCCCCCCTGTAGACTCTACCCCATCATGTGCCCCCCCCCTGTAGACTCTACCCCATCATGTGCCCCCTTACATAGTACAGAATATATTTCCTGTACATACATTGCACCCCAACTCTGTTCAGACACCTCCCTACCTGTAGTCTCTTGGTCTGGCTCCTACTATCCAATACCCTATTATGTCTTGTCTTGTCATTCTGTTAGATTCTAACAGATGGTTTCTCATAAATCTCCTCTGTCTTCTTAAGATTCTCGTGTCTGATTGTTATATGGACTGTAATAAGGTCTTCATATCTGGGACCTGGCTCTAGATGTGTATTGTGTGGGCAGCTCCTTGGGGGTCTCTGAGTTGCCAGTGGGCACCAGATATAAGTTTGCTGATGGGCATCTATTTAAGCGGCTCGGGTAAATCCTTCTCAGGGATGGCACTGTCACTCTATAGGAAGTTGGCCAGACCTGTGAACACTTCCCCAGATGTTGGGTGCAGAGTTTACTCACTCTCTTCCACCACCCCCCCTCTGGAGTCACTGAGTCTATGAGCTCTGATAACACAATGTAATGGCTGCTTTTTACAGGCAAGTGTTAACTCTCTACCTCCCACTCCGCTGCCTTTCCAGGTTTTATGAGCCTGAGGTATTTATTGCTGGATCTAGTTGTGTGTGTGTGTGTGTGTGTGTGTGTGTGTGTGTGTGTGTGTGTGTGTGTGTGTGTACAGCTTCCTAGACATCCAGGAATGTGGAGGTAAAAAAACAAAAACAAACAAACAAAACCTATTTCTATACGTCTATTGCAATGTAAATGCCCCCTGGCGTGTGAAGGGTTAATGGCTTTCTTTGCCGCCCCAGTGTCCTGCGACTTGTGTTTTTTGCCTTGACGTCCGTTTGTTTGTAAATAGAATGTATGTCCCGCGGCCGTTATTTTGTTTGTTTGCTGATTGTTTTGAACTTGCAACATTGTATCAAGATGTGCAGAGTAGAAAGCGGCGATCACCGAATCCAGTGCTGTTGCAAAACTACAACTCCCAGAATGCCTGGACAGCCTTCGGCTGTCCAGGCATGCTGGGAGTTGTAGTTTTGCAACAGCTGGAGGCACTTTGGTTTGGTCTAAAAACGTGTCCTATTGGGGGGATGGTGGGGTTAAGGCAGGAGCAGGCATGGAGAATGTCTCTCTCTCCCCTCTGTGTGTTACTAGCTGGGGATTAGCAGGCATTGCTGGCTTGCAGAGTTGTACTAGAGATCCCTGATCAGACAGCCAGAGGAGCAGATAGCACAGAGCCTGGCGCCAGGCGGTCTCTTGTTTATCAGACTCCTAGAATCAAGGCAATCACCGCCTGCTGCCCCAGCTCCAACCCCCAGAGCTTACACAAACACAATGTCCCTGTTATCACAAGTCTCTATCTCCTCTGTCTTTTTCCTTCTCATGGCTCCTTCTTTATTTTCTCAATACTTTTTTTTTTTATGCATTGCAGAGTCCCCCCCACCTCCCTACTCCAGATACCCAATGGAGATTCTCAAGCCTTGTGGTGAGTAAAAAAAAAAACTCTCTTGCTCTACTTTGAAAGTTTTGTTTCTTGTCCATTTCATTCAGACTGGTGTCACTTCTGTGCACTGACAGCTTCCATGCTATGCCCAGGCAGCAGCTACCAGTCCTGGCATTAGTATGGGGAGGATGCATTTAATGTGTAAGTGGGGGAAACTTCTTCTTTTACAACTTAACTGGCCTGGGACTTGGAGTATTTGAACTCATTTTCTTTATCATTTGTTTTTAGGATTTATTTTCTTTTTATCTATTTTTATGTGTGTGTATAAATTTTATATATATATATATATATATATATATATATATATATATATATATATATATATATATATATGTGTGTGTGTATAAATATCTCAATTATAGGTATATGTAGGTATATGTAGGTATATGTATATATAGATATATGTAGGTATATAAAGCTATATGTAGGTATATAAAGCTATATGTAGGTATATAAAGCTATATGTAGGTATATATAGATATTTAGATATTTATAGGTATATAGATATTTGTAGGTATATATAGCTATATGTAGGTATATAAAGCTATATGTAGGTATATAAAGCTATATGTAGGTATATAAAGCTATATGTAGGTTTATAAAGCTATATGTAGGTATATAAAGATATATGTAGGTATATATAGATATTTAGATATTTATAGGTGTGTATATATAGATATTTATAGGTATATATAGATATTTATAGGTATATATAGATATTTATAGGTATATATAGATATTTATAGGTATATATAGCTATATGTAGGTATATATAGCTATATGTAGGTATATATAGCTATATGTAGGTATATATAGCTATATGTAGGTATATATAGCTATATGTAGGTATATATAGCTATATGTAGGTATATAAAGATATATGTAGGTATATATAGGTGTATGTGTGTATATAGATATATATTATAGATAGATGGATATTAACATAAATAGATATTAACAAACATAGATAGATAGATAGATATTAGCATAGATATACATTTAATATAGATGTGTGTAAAATATATATATATATATATATGTATGTGTGTATGTATATAATTTTTGTTTTCTACATATTTTGTTTTTAGATGGTTTTATATTTATTTTTCTAATTTGTTTTATTTATAAAAAAAAATTAAATTGCATATATGTTTGTACCCATTGTCCAGGCACTAGCATAAAAACGTACCCCACCTCATAGCCGCTGGTGGCATGAGAATGGCATCTTGTTGGTACTGAACCTGTTTAAATGAGTCTCTGGCATGCCTGATGCTTTTAATGAATGGGCTGCTCGCCAGGCCAAATCCTGTTTTTATTTATTTAGTTTTTAAATTGCATTTATGTTTGTACCCATTGTCCAGGCACTAGCAAAAACCTATCCCCACCTCATAGCCGCTGGTGGCATGAGAATGGCATCTTGTTGGTACTGAACCTGTTAAATGAGTCTCTGGCATGCCTGTTGCTTTTAATGAATGGGCTGCCCGCCAGGACAAAAGCCCATTTTCATCTGGCACCGGCGCTGTTGAGTCGCCTGCGTGAACCTGGCTGGCATCCTGCTCACCTTGTACTAGATAAATAAAACTGACATTGTGGGATGCTTGTAGATATGGGGTTGGCGACAAGGTGCAAACCCACTGGGCTTTAGCTATTGATCTGGTCAAAGTTTTTTTTTTTTTTTTTTTTGTCTTTTATGGTAATTGGTGACTATAGCATGTCATGTATTACACAATATATGTGTATCTGTATTATGAGTTATAGGTTGTACTGTTTTGTGGCGCTGCTTTATAGAATAGAGTTTGCCAAACTGTCATTCTACAGCTGTTCTAAACTACAACTACTATCATTGACTGTCCATGCTTGATGGGAGTCGTAGTTTCACAACAGTTGCAATGTTGCTCTCCAGCCAAGTTATAGACAATGCTATGTTTGCCTTCATATTGAAGGTGTTCTAAGTGAACGATTACCTGGGATACTTACATCTTCTTAGGATGGGAGTTGTAGTTTTGCAGCAGCTGGAAAGCCACAGGTTGAGGAACACTGCTATACAGGACTTATAACCTTATTGGTCGGTATCCGTGTGTTTTTGCTTATGGTGCCAGTGTTGGCACTGTTAGTTGTTGTGTGTGTGTGTGTGTGTGTTTGTGTTTTTTTTTTTTTTTTCCTCTCCCTTATTGGTATATATGTAGCGGCACACAAGACACTAGTCAAAAAACTAAATGGATTATAAGATGACTAACATGAAGATACTACTTCTAACTATGGACCTAACTACAACTCTCAACATGTCCAGATGTCCGCAGGCCTGTGGGATCTCACGCTCTATTTTTGCATTAGCAGGGGAGGATAGGTTTGGATGGGATCCTCACTTTGTTGCTAATTCAGAGGGTTTTTTTGGGCACACGATGCAGTGTGTTCCATCTGTTTATCTGGTGTTACTAGGTGAGAAGCAGGAACATCGTTTTGTAATGGAACAATCTGAATTCATCACCAAAGGCTCGGCTGTCTTCATGATAAAACCACATTAAAGACATTTGTCCACCGTAATAGACATGGAGGCCAAAGAGTGATAGTCTGGAGCCCCCGGCCAACGCCTGGTTATTGGATTGAAACTTGTTGGAGAGAAACAGTTTTTGCTTCTATATTCCGTTGGAGCCATGTCCAGCTGTTGTGAAACTACAACTCTCAGCATATGCAGTATAATTTGTCAGCCCTAAGTTGCAACTTTGTGGAAAACTCCACTTGCGCCCCTAGTGGATGAGGGCTGCTCCAACACATTTGTAACGTCACATAGCCATGGCTGCTGAAGTGACTACTGCCTGCATGTCTTATCAATGTCTTGTCAAGTGAACCCTTAGGGCCTGGATTCTATGGATTCTGGACAAAACGCATTGCATGTGTTTCAGTGACCTATATCTACAAATCAAAAGAAAAAGAAACCGCTCACACCTCCTCGCTGCTTCACCGAAACCCACCAGCATGTTTTACCCCTGTTTTGTATATTGCTCTTGTATTCCATTTTACTATGCAGACGAGCCGGATTTTCCATTATGGACTTACAGCTACAAATGATGGGCACTGCAATGGGCACCTGGATGGAAGCGCCATATGCCAATCTATATCATGGCTACTTGTCTCTCTCTATTGAATTCCTCTACAAATTTTCATTCAACTGGTTCAATACAAGTAGACCAAAGTTCATCTGTAAAGTTTCTGGAATCCAGTACTGGAACCCTTGTGTTCGAATGATGCCAACACATGGATGCTGGTGGCATAGCAGATCATTGATCTTTATATCAACGTGGGTATATTGCCAAGGATGTAAAAGATCTGGGACTGTGTATCTTCAAAGACCACAGCCCCTCTATTATAATATCTGTTGGGAATCCGTGCACAGCCTATTTAGGAATTATAAAGATGGCCGCCGTGTCAGTGGAGGAGACTTCAGCCTCGTCGTCAAGGCCATGGCATCCACGTGGAAGCGTACAACTTCAGAGCTTCCTGAGAAACGTCCCTTCTTTCTCTCGTGTTGTTACCTGGCCGAGTTCCTGCAATCGCATAACCTGGGGCGGCGTTTCGTGTGGGAGTTCAGCACGGAGCGCCTTCTATATGGCTACAGTCTGCTGGAGGCTGGCGCTGCACACAATTGTGCCATTTAAGAAACCTCTCGCACCAAACACTTCTCCACCGCTCACAGCAGTGTGACTGGTAGTGAAGGGGAGGAAAAATAAATAAAAATAAAAAATTCCTTAGGACACTACGTAAAAGACAAAAAAATCTAATCTTAAGTCTCTGAGAAAGTAAGGATGGACAATTTCATAAGTGACTGCACTTCCTGTCTCCTCCATTGTTTTGAAGTTTGATGGAGTGTATCCTGCTAAACTGTATATTCCTGTTATGGCTTCTGATTCTCCCTAATTAGAAACTTTTTTTTACGCGCACTTATATGGCCTTTTTTCTTAGCAGACTGAGTATGGGACTATAGGTCTTTCCCTACCAGGGTGCCTCCAGCTGTTGCAAAACTACAACTCCCAGCATGGCCGGACAGCCTTCGGCTGTCCGGCCATGCTGGGAGTTGTAGTTTTGCAACAGCTGGAAGCATCCTGGTTAGGACACTGTCACGTCTTCTCGTTTTGTCACGTCTTGTCTTCTAATGCATGCACTGATGTGCACTGTTTGTCAAACGTATACATATGTCCTCTCCCGATACAAACGCCCCATACTAAGGCTGCTGGTCCCTTTTTATTTTTTTTTGTGCAACACAGGATCGGATCTCATTACCTCTGAGAAGACATTGCTGGGGAGATCCACATCTGCTTTCTATTTGGCCTCTCTCCGCTCAGATTCATTAGCCGCTGCTTTGTTTCATGTTTTAAGAAAACAGACCCTATATATATATATATATATATGAATGTGCCGCTGCCCCTTGATCTTTTGACCATCTATGTTTGTGTATTAACACACAAAAAAAAAAGGGGGGGGGGGGGTGGGGGGATTCTTCCATGGCCATTGCTTTTGGTAGCTGCTGTAGAACTACAAGTTTCAGAATGCAGGGATGCCGGGCTTAGTAGTTGCACATTAGAGTAAGAACTTGTAGTTGTAGATGAAGTCTCAGCTTAACAAAGGTAACAAAGCCCCACAGGTCTCTGTGCATGGACATGCTGGGGGTTGTAGTGTTTTTCTTTCTGATTGTGTTAGTGTGTCCAAAAATAAAACTTTAATATTAACCAATTTTCATTTTTTATTTTTTTTTTTTGTCTTTCAGCGGATTCTACAGACTGTGTGCCTTCCTCCACAGAGACAGGGGGAACAAATTACCTGGCCCCTGAGGGGCTTTCAGGTGAGCGATCTGTCTTATCCTTGATACAGTCTTGATGATCTGTGTGATACATTGTTGCTCCTCAAATACATTGCGAATAGATTTTATTTATTTTTTTGTGTAGTGGCAGGGAATAATTTTCTGGCCTGAATAGTCTTTTTTTTAGAATGCTCCCGGTCTATGTAGGAGCAGGAGGGGAGGGGGGACCTCGCTGGGCTCAGTAAATGAGATTTTGTGGGTACAGTAACCGTAGGCTCGCACGTTTACTAGGCAAACACAGCATTCCGCCGGAGGAACTGGGGTCATTAAAGTGGGACCCGGCTGAGGCTAATTGGGCTGTTATGCGAGCAGAGCCGCGTGGAGGACGGGAACGGAAAAAAAAAGGAAAAAAAAATCAAAAACAGAAATCGCCAGTAAATTCTTCTCAAGTCTTCATTAAGAATTTTGCCAAGAGGCCCCAGCAGTCTATATATTTTCAGTTCCAGATGTCATATCAGTATAAAGTCATGTTAATATCATAAGGGTTTGTAGTTTAGGGGGAGGGGTGCTTCTAGTATGGTTTATATGGGAGCAATCAGGCTGCTTTGCATTGTGGGTATTTGTTTCCTTTTTTTTTTTTTTTTTAATCTGTATACATCTTCTCGCTGTCTGGGCATGCTGGGTATTGGAGTATCCTAGGCTCAAACCGGCTGTGTGATACCTTATGTGCAGGTCTTACTTGTTTTGCATGGCTTTGTAAAAATGGTTACAATGTTTTTTGTTTTCCTTTTAATTGTTTTTCTAAATAACAGTTAAAGGGGTTATCCAGGAGAACTTTTTTTTATTTATTTATCAACTGGCTCCAGAAAGTTAAACAGATTTGTAAATTACTTCTATTGAAAAAATCTTCATCCTTTCAGTACTTATGAGCTTCTGAAGTTAAGGTTGTTCTTTTCTGTCTAAATCCTCTCTGATGACACGTGTCTCGGGAAACGCCCAGTTTAGAAGCAAATCCCCATAGCAAAGCTCTTCTAAACTGGGCGTTTCCCGAGACAGGGGTCATCAGAGAGGATTTAGACAGAAAAGAACAACCTTAGCTTCAGAAGATCATAAGTACTGAAAGGATTAAGATTTTTTTAATAGAAGTAATTTACAAATCTGTTTAACTTTCTGGAGCCAGTTGATATAAAACATTTTTTTTTCCTGGAATACCCTTTCAAAGATGTTGCTGAGATTAAACACTGGTGTTTGTTTTAGTAACCCTGTGCTGGGGTATGTTCACATAGGACCTAAATGCTGCAGATTTACCTTTTTTTTAAAGTTTATTTGGGACTATTGGCAACAAATCTGCAGAATTTTAGTCCTAAGGGCATAGTCACATGGGAATGAGATGCTGAAGACTTGTTTTTAGATTTTGACTTCCCAAAAGTTTATTTGAAATGCAGAATTTAGCAACAAAGCTGCAGCGCTCCAGTCTAGTGCAGTGTTTCCCCAACCAGTGTGCCTCCAGCTGTTGCAAAACTACAACTCCCAGCATGCCCGGACAGCCTTTGGCTGTCCGGACATGCTGGGAGTTGTAGTTTTGCAACATCTGGAGGCACACTGGTTGGGGAAAACACTGGTCTAGTGTGAACATTCGCTTTATACTTTATAAAGACCGCATTTGGACTCCATAGTGCTCATGATGTGTGATAGCTTTGGCATAGCCCTTAGACTAATCTGAATTTGTATACTGTATATTGGTTGGTGTCCCTTGTCATCACTTTTCTATAAGAAAACTCTGGTGCAGTTTTGTAGCATTTGGTCACATTCTATGCCATGGCCCCCCCCCCCCCTTTGATCCACTTCAATGCCAGAAAATTCCCCATTTTATGATAAGGTCTTAATTGGGTATTCCAGGAAAAAAAAACATTTTTTAATAGATCAACTGGCTCCAGAAAGTTAAACAGGTTTGTAAATGACTTCTATTAAAAAATTAAAAAATCTTAATACTTCCCATAATTATCAGCTGCTGAAGTTGAGTTGTTCTTTTCTGTCTGACAACAGTGATCTCTGCTGACATCTGGAACTGCACGTAGTAGGTTTGCTATGGGGATTTGCTTCTACTCTGGACAGTTCCCGAGACAGGTGTCATCAGAGAGCACTTAGACAGAAAAGAACAACTCAACTTCAGCAGCTCATAAATACTGAAAGGATTAAGATTTTTTTTTAATAGAAGTAATTTACAAATCTCTTACATTTTCTGGAGCCAGTTGAGAGATATATAAAAAAAAATTTCCTTGATTAACCTGGTCCCTTTATATTTATCAGGAATTACATTACCTCTATGACACCCCCTCCCCTGGATTAGCCATCCTGCACCCTAAATTCTTCATCTCTGAGTTAAAAGGAAAAAAATAAATTCCTCATCTTGCCCTTAGAGTTCCTTATCTGATGGCTTGATGAATGGAGAGCGGTGCTGGGTGTCTTTCATCTCTTTGGCTTTCAGTAGAAAGTTTTGTATCAGTGATAGAATCTGCACAGTCTGGTCTGCTGGGGGATAGAGGAAATCACTGTCTCTATGAAGACCCCCTTAAGGGGAGGTGGTGCAGTCTTACCTGACTGTTTCAGGTTCTTGGTGTTCCATTTCATGGTCCTCCTTGTTCCACACCCCACCCACCCTTTTTTTTTGTATTTATTCCCTCTCCTGCGGTTGGTGTGCGGGGCGGCTCTGTAGCCAACAAAGGGTTTAAGGAGGAATTTAAAGTCGCGGATGGATTTTATGGGTGTAGCTTGAGAAACTCTTGACAAAGCCGCCAAATGAGTAACTGTGCTGTTGTGTAACACGTTGACATGGTCACTTAAGGTCTTGTGCAAAGTGTTTAGTTCCCCCCCCCCCCCCCAATCAGTGGTCTCCAAACTGTGGCCCTTCAGCTGTTGCAAAACTACAACTCCCAGGGACATACTGGAAGTTGTAGTGTTGCCAGAGTTTTAAGACCACTGACCTAATTGATCGCGATTGATCATCATCGTTAGAGATGAGCGAACTTACAGTAAATTCGATTCGTCACGAACTTCTCGGCTCGGCAGTTGATGACTTATCCTGCATAAATGAGTTCAGCTTTCAGGTGCTCCGATGGGCTGGAAAAGGTGGATACAGTCCTAGGAGACTCTTTCCTAGGAATGTATCCACCTTTTCCAGCCCACCGGAGCACCTGAAAGCTGAACTAATTTACGCAGGATAAGTCATCAACTGCCGAGCCGAGAAGTTCGTGACGAATAGAATTTACTGTAAGTTCGCTCATCTCTAATCATCGGGTTATACGATAGTGACAGAATTTTTAAGCACAACAATTTTTTTTTTTTTATGTTGGCAATTCCATTTTTGGCCACTGGAGGCGCTGTTCTATTGCTCTTTGATTTTTATCATATATTTTTATATATTTATATAGTTTATTTCATCCAAACAGCATAGTTCCGGTTTTCTAATGCATGGCATGTTATGAATGCCTATTGGTGTCTCTTAAAGGAGTCCACCACTGGAAAACATATTTTCTTTTAAATCAACTGGTGCTAGAAAGTTAAACAGATTTGTAAATTACTTCTAATAAAAAAAATCCCAATCCTTCCAGTACTTAGCTGCTGTATAATACACAGGAAGTTCTTTTCTTTTTGAATTTCCTTTTCTGCCTGTCCACAGTGCTCTCTGCTGACACCTCTGTCCATTTTAGGAACTGTCCAAAGTAGGATCAAATCCCCATAGCAAACCTATCCTGCTCTGGACAGTTCCTGACATGGACAGAGGTGTCAGCAGAGAGCACTGTGGTCAGGCAGAAAGGAAATTCAAAAAGAAAAGTACTTCCTGTGTATTATACAGCAGCTGATAAGTACTGGAAGGATTGGGATTTTCTTAAATAGAAGTAATTTACAAATCTGTTTAACTTTCTGACACCAGTTGATTTAAAAAAATGTTTTTCAGTGGAGTACCCCTTTAACTTACGCTAATGGGGCATAATGTTCCATCTATGCCCGCCCCATAAAAAATAAAAAATAAAGTGAGTGTGTAACTTCAGCTTTACTCTAGTAATGAGGTCCTGATAAGTGTTGATTCATGGAAGGAAGGAGCTTGACTATGCAAGCCATGAAAAAATAAGCCCCAGCACCACCACCACATGAAACAGCATTTGTTTTGCATTAGCGCTGATTTACAGGCGGCCCTATTCTGCATGCTTTGCCTTCTGCTTTAATGTTGAACCCCATGAGAAGGAGAATTCTGTAAGAGAGAGAATAAGACGGAGGGGAGGGTGGGTGGGGGGTTTAGGGGCTGTCTCCTCTTCTAGTTTTGTGTGTGTGTTGTCTTGATGTGACTTGTGAGATTTGACACATTGTAGCCACAATGTAACAAGTGTGATGGAGTCTTTATCATGGGTCATTGTTACAGTAACCCAGTGACCTTAGCTGCTCCCTTTCCCAGTCTTAGCATGGGGATGTTTGGTTGAGGCAGCGGTGTGCCTCCAGCTGTTGCAATACTACAACTCTGTAGTTTAGCAACAGCTGGAGGCATCCTGGTTTGGGGAAACACTGTTGTAGGAGAGCATATGGTTAGAATTTATGCCCGCAGATCTGGACTTTGCATGATGGGTATTAGCAAGTAATAGCATTGCTCAACAGCGCCCCCAACAGGCTGGGGTTATAAATTTAAATAAAATGTAATACATTTTTACAATAAATAAACACTTAACAATGCCTTGACCTGATTGTAGGGCAGTGTTTCCCAACCAGTGTGTCTCCAGCTGTATCAAAACTACCGCTAATAATGCCTTGACCTGATTGTAGGACAGTATTTCCGAACCAGTGTGCCTCCAGCTGTTGCAAAACCACCGCTAATAATGCCTTGACCTGATTGTAGGACAGTGTTTCCCAACCAGTGTGCCTCCAGCTGTTGCAAAACTACAGCTAACAATGCCTTTAGCTGATTGTAGGGCAGTGTTTCCCAACCAGTGTGTCTCCAGCTGTGGCAAAACTACAACTCCCAGGCTGTCCGGGCATGCTGGGAGTTGTAGTTTTGCAACAGCTGGAGACACACTGTTCTGAAGACACTGCATGAAGTAGTTGCCACTTAAGAACTATTTTCGGATTGTGCTTCTGTATCTTCGGTATAAATTCCAATGGGCCTTGGATTATCAATATCCTGGATTATGCAGACTCTTCGCTCCCGCGGACCCCCAATGTTTTTACAATTTAACCTTCAAGGTGGGATCCAGAGAATGCCCCTTCCTCTCTTTGTTGTGCAATAGGCTGGGAGTACAGAACATTTTTTACTCTCTGGATACAACCAATGAGACTCGTTCCCTGTAGAAGCCGAATTTTTTTCTTTTTTTTTTTTTTCTTCTTCTCGCTTCCCCTGCTTTCGCCTTGGGCCTCGCTGCAGTTAGCTGGCTTAATGAATGGGGCACAGTTCAGGGGGGTGGGATGAAGGTCGGGACTTGGGAGACTGGAGCCAGAGATTTGATTCCTTTGGCAAAGCAAGAAAAAATGTAAATGCTAAAAACCTAATCCCTGGCGGGCCTCTCACAAAAGAGCTGGTCCTCCTGCAAAGCACAGAGGTGACCTTTAATTCACTCGTGCTGCCCTTTCATGTTGTATATAAAACTCCCTCCTCCTCTTCCCCCCCCCCCCTTTTTTTTTTTTTTTTTTACTTTTTTTTTTCTTTCTTTAAAGAATCTCATCTTGGCCCAGAAACAACTTTCGTGGGCAATCTATCACTTAATGACCCCTCCTGTGGTTTGTCTCTCTTATCAAAACCGGCACGGAGCACTCCCTATAGGAACAGAAGAAAAAAAAAACTAAAAACTTTGCTTATCATCTCGCCTTTCGATAATTTGAACGCACGCGCAAAAGCCCAAAATATTCAAAGAAATCTTTGCATTTTGTACATTTTTTATTTTATTTGTTTACTTTTTTTTAAAGTTTACAAAGAGGGAAACGTATTCTTAGGTCCTGTGTCTTAACTTTTTGGAAGTAGAGGAGTTCATACCTGCCATAGCAATTAAAAGCTACGTAGTTTATAAATAATACTGCCATACAGTGCCCACATAATAGTAGTGCTAGGTCCTAGGCAGAGCTACATGGAGCTTCTGACTTTTTTGGTAAAAGAAAGTATTTGGCTGCCATAGCAGAGGTCTAACAAGACCCTCTGTATAGGACCCAACGGTGCTACTGTGTGGGCACTGTATAGCAGTATTATTTATACGATATGTAGTTATCATTGCTAGAGCAAGTATCTACTCATCACCTTTCAAAAAGTGTAAGGCCCCATGCAGCTTTGCTTATGACCTAGCCCTACTACTGAATGGGCCCTGTATGGCAGTATTATTTACACACGCAGTAAGTCGTCGCTTCATATTCTACTTCTCATTGCAATGACAACTGCATAGTGTATAAATAAAACCACCATACAGTGCCCACACAATAATAATGCTAGGTTGTATGAGGAGGCTTTTGACTTTTTGGAAGTGGGTATATTTATACCTGCCATAGTAGAAGCCTGCCATGGCTCTGCATAGGACCTAGCACTACTACTGTGTGGGCACTCGATAGTGTGACGGCCGCCGGAGAAAATAGCGGGAGAAAAACTACAGATTGTGCCACTACTCCCGCAGGAGGCTTCTTTCACACTGCCGCTGCGCCCCGTCAAGAACGCTCGTCAAACTCTCTTTCCACCCCAACCCCCTGAGTTTGACGGGGCACAACGGGCAACAGCGGGTCCCCGGGATTATAGTCAATGGGGTCCATTGGTCCGTCGTCAAACTCAGGGGGTTGGGGTGGAAAGAGAGTTTGACGGCCGTTCTTGATGGGGCGCAGCGGCAGTGTGAAAGAAGCCTTATATGAATGACAACTACATGGTCTATAGAAAATGCCGCCATACAGTGCCCATACAATAGTACGGTTATACGAATAGATCTATCTTATGCCATCCCCACATTTTCTTTAGGGCCAACTTTGTGCACTGTAGTACTGTATCAGATGGCAAAAAGCACTGCAACTTGGTGCAGCGGAGCGACGAATTCTACTCTGCTCCATGTGTTTTTCCCATGTACTAGAAGTCCTTGCAGTAAGTGCTCTGCTTGTCTGAGTTCTGCTTCATCCCCTACTACAAAAGTCCTCACGTCTATGTGCCTTAAGCTTCATTATGACATAGCAAACAAGCCAGGAATGTTTGTCTGTGCCTTTGATCCTGCTGGTAACTCTTCATGTCGCGGAGCAGCAGATCGCTCACCCAGGCTTCACAATAGACTCCGACTCATTTTTCTTTGTTAATAATGAACTAAAAATGCTATTTTTTATTTTTTTTAACCGCGTCACCGTTGCGCCGAGGAATAATTCTGTAATTGTGTAATGGCTTTTATTGTGACTAAAGGTTGTCTGAACAGAATAGAGTGGTTGTCACTCAGCTTTCCCAAGCTCCGGCAAGGTCTGAGTCAGTGGTTTTCAAACTGCAACCCTCCAGAGGTTGCAAAACTACAACTCCTAGCAGCCGTTGGCTGTCCGGGCATGCTGAGAGTTGTAGTTTTGCAACCTCTGCCGTTTGGCCATATTGATTCGTTACCCTACTTTCTAAGGAAGAGAGATGCTATAATAGGTTGCCACTAAAGGACTTCTATTGGTTTTCCAATGGTCACACTGCGTAAAATATTGGCGGACATTGCGCAAATTTGCAGGTTCTGCCGCCGCTAGGACCTCTCTGACATGCTCCGTCTCCATAGACCACAGTGCACATCCGAGTGGTTTCCCCCGAAAGAATGACACACGTTCATCCTTTCAGCTGACGCCAGAATCGGAATGCCGGTGGAAATTCCGCCCCGTGCGGGGTGCAGCAGGACCCCCATCGAAGACTATTCCGATCGAAAATTCTGTTGTGTGAATGTGGTGTAATGGTCTTAAATGGATGTTCAGTTTTTGGGCCCCATTGTTTGAATAAAAAAAAATTATAATAATTTAAAAAAAAATCTGTACCGCTGAACGTCTGAGGCTTAAGACAGAAATGGGAGAGACTGGAAATATGAGCCGCTTCTTGTAATTTCTTTGGCAGCAGAAAAACATGTTACTAGAGGATTATGTGAACTGCGTGAGTGGTGAGTAAGAGAAAAAAAAAATATATATATATATATATATCTATATCTTATAGGGGCCCCTACAAAGTGAGGGTTATCATCAGGGGTTAATAGCAAGACGACAAGAGTAAAGGCTTCGGATGAGACTAGGCCGCCTGCCAGACTGGGTGTACTGCTGTAAAGTACACACCATCTGACCGTCCCTGCAAAGAGGCCAGGCCGGTGAAGAGGAGGGAAAACTGGGCCTTGGCAGGGGACCTCTATAGCTTTTGGCCTTCTTGTGTCGGTCTCTTTTCCTGGCAGAGTCTACCAACTCCAGTCAGCTAGGGTGGGCTTTTTTTTTTTTTGTGCCGGAATTTCTTTTTATTAATTTTTTTTATAATTTTTTTTTATTTTTTTTTTAATGTTTTTTAATTTAGTTTGTAGTGGTCTTCTACTTTTCGACGCAGCCCTCTAGTTTGCTCCTCCTCAACTTGCCAGGAAGCGCGTCGCTGCCACTGTTGGGTCTTGTTGGCATCTGGCAGCGTCCTGACTCTTAATGTACTTCTTGCTATCAGTCTGCTGCCTGCATTATCAGCTACGTGACTGCACGGTTTAGAAAGTGAACATTCGAATTCCGACTGGTGCCGTCTCTTGATGACCTGAGAATGAGCTGTCTAGGAGAGTACTGTAACAGGCTACGCCGAGGTCACTGCCAACACAACCATCTTTCTTAAGCAGGATTAAATAACCCACACAGCAGTCTGGCTGACTGCCTACTGTCACCGAGCAGCTTCCTCGCAGTTTATTTTCAGCTCCAAAGATCTTGGGCTTCTTATCCGCAGCCTCGATTTAGTAGCGACACACAAATAAAACTTGGTGAACATTCACATTGGGGGGGCAGAGATGACTTTGGGGGGTAAAGATGATCGGGCCAAGGGTCAAATGCCCATGTGGGCTACTCCTCATAGGGGACAGAGGCGTTCAAGGAATTGTAATCGTGCCATAGATCGGGAATTCCGGGCATCTAAATATTGAATTTATGTATTTTATTTAATATTTATATAAATTTTTTTTTAATTCTTCCACTTCCAAAATATTTCCAGTGACTCATTTCTCATGGCCCCGCAATAGTTTTCACCTTAGTAGTTAACAGGAAATATTAAGAGAGGGGAGGAAGCTGCATCATTCCTCGTGCGAGAGCCCTGCCAAAAAAAACTGTTCTTAAGAAAAGGGAATTTTAAAAAGGCTTTTTTATTCAAAGTTCTAAAAAAATATGCATTTTTTTAGCAAAATGTTTTTTCTTCTTTTTTGAAGTCCTGTACGTGAACAGCGCCCCTACCCTTTCTTACGTAAATTTTTTTATTTTTTGCCTTTTTTATTTATTTTTTTATTTTTTTCTGCTTCCTTAAACTTTTGAGGCCATGAAGGTTGTTGGCTGGGAGCAAATTTTTTTTTTTTTTTGGTTTTGGCGGCCGTAGTCTCACACTGGTCCCCACCCAGCATCATTATCTTGGGTTTAACTTGAGAATTTTATTTTTTTTTCTCTTGCCTTTTTACCCTTTTCAACTCCCTCGGAAGAAGGTTTGACGCGTTAAGACAAAACTTTTTTGGTTTTGATGGTATTTTTTTTTATTTTTTTATTTTTATCAGAACTTTTTTTTTCTTTTTTGTTGCTTTTATAGTTTTGCCCTAAGACTTTCCTTCTTGGTATTCTATAACAATAGTCTCTAGAGCAGTGATGTCCCAACTAGGGGGCCTCGAGCTGTTGCAAAACTACAACTCCCAGCATGCCCGGACAGCCGAAGGCTGTCCGGGCATGCTGGGAGTTGTAGTTTTGCAACAGCTCGAGTCCCCCTAGTTGGGACATCACTGCTCTAGAGCCTCAGCTATAGACTCTGCAATGTTTTGGCTTCATATAGCTCCATGGAAGAAGCCCCATGACGTAGTCCCTCAGTCCTCATTGAGTGACTCCTAAAGGTCCAGCCTCCAATATGGCCGCCATGAGGTGTTTTTTTTTATTTTATTTTTTTCTCTCCAATCCATGTTTGATAGCTATAATAACATCTCCACAGAATCCCAGCCTCCCTACAGGACAATCCTTAATGACTGAACAAAAGCACAGTCCTTGCTATTTTCAGCCATTATGGGGTCTTTTCTTATCGGGCACGCAGAGGCCTAGGTTAGCATTGATAACACAATGATGATATAATAGCGTTCAGCAGGGGAACACGTGCTGGCGAAAGAATAGGCCCGTGTAACCTCACAGCAAGGAGATTATGAGGCTTGGGATTTGTTTGTGTCACAATAGGCTCTGAGCATGGGGGCTGGGGGTGCTGTCTGTATAGGTTAAGCCATGTGTATGGATGTTATATGGGAACAATTTTGGTTAAGGAAAATTGGTGATGATCATAATAAACTATATATTTATATACACACATACATATTGAATCGAGTTGCAATACCGCGCACAACCTGCGGACAGGGGTGGTGCTGTTTCTGGAAGAAACAAACAGTTTTGTTCTACTTCTCAACAATCCCTTTTTAAAAGAATCAATTAATAACATGTATATAATATATCTATTTTCTATGTTTTTAGAGTTCTTATACTGGGATTCATGAAAAAAAAAAAAATTATAATAAAAAAAAAAAAATATATATATATATATATATATATATATATATATATATATATATATATATATATATATATATGCTTTTATTTAAAATAAATATATACATTTTTTATTCATTATATATAATTACATAAAAGTGTGTGTGTGTGTGTGTGTGTGTATGTGTGTGTGTGTATATATATATATATATATATATATATATATATATATATATATATATATAAAATCATACAATATAATTTTTATATATATATATATATATATATAATATAATTTTTTTTTATTATTACGGTATATATTTGGTGGCACATAGACCTGGGTACATGTTCCACCCCTTTTCCCATGCTCATACGTGTTTCCTTGGGCAGGGTCAAAGTTGACCAGCTGTCTGGCCTCCGCTGCAATTTGGCGTTATTGTGTACCTGTAGTACGTCGACTGGATGGTAAACTCTGCTGAGACAGCAAATAACCACAATAAATGATTGGAATAATAAAATAAAATATAAAAAATCCCAGTCAGCATTCAGTGTTAATAAAACCTGTCTGGGTTATATTAATGTAGTAGACAGGAGGGTTCAGGAGAGCATTAAACCAGAGAGCTGGTTACATATTAACCTCGCCGCTGACGTCTTTGGTCACTAGACATTCGTCTGGCTTCTGCAGCGGGCATTCTGATCCGGCTGTCGCGTCTGCGGCGTATTAAGATTATAATCTGGAAGGTCACACGACCGGCAATAATCCGTGTATCCAGAACACATGGGGTTAATACGGTTTGGGCCTTTAATGTAGGAGGCATTCCAGAACCTTTTTATTTATTTATTTATTTTTTTTTATTTTTTTATTTTTGTAAACAAAAAAGTTATAGCACAGTAGTTGGAATTCTGAAATTCTGTTTCCGGTCATTATTTTTATTATTATTTTTACTCCCCCCAACCCCCTTCAATGAGCGGCTATGGCGGCTGCCATGGCTGTGTGCGTGTGGATGTGAGTTTAGCATGTGCGGAGGGGACCTGATTAGATTATGAAGGCAGACAGAAGTAATGATTAACTTTTTTAGTCTGCACACTGTCTCCAACCTGGCTGGTGAGGAAGCTTTAGTATTTTTTTTTTGTATTTTAATTTTTTTTCTCCTGCCTCCCAGTTAAGTAGTAGTGTGATGGCCTGGTATTGCACTACAGGGGATGAAAAGGGAATGGTTGTACCAATAGGAGGAGGGGAAGGTGAGAAAGGAAAGAAGGTTTTATCCAAACACCCCCCCCCCCTCCCCCTCTCCTCTTCCTCTTCTATTAGAGTCAGCATAGGAGTGAAATGCAATAAATGTTGCAAAATGTCATCTCCTGCAATCTCCTAAAATAATGAAGAAAGTGGATGAAATCCCTAACTTGTGGCTCTCCAGCTGTTGCAAGCGGTTATGAAGAGAAAAATGTATTTCTGCAACAAAGCTGTTTTTATTTCTTGGGATTTTATTATTTATTATTATATTATTTATTTATTCTTTATTATTATTAATATATTATAATATATATAATTTTTTTAATTATTATTATTATTATAATTATATATATATATATATATATATATATATATATATATATATATATATATATATATATATATATATATATATAATATTTTTTTTTTTTTTTTTTTTTTTTACCTGGCCTGGTGGGGGCACTGTTGAGCATTCCCTCTACTTGCGAACACCCATGCAAAGTCCAGTTCTGAAAGCATACATTCTAACTAGAGATGAGCGAACTTACAGTAAATTCGATTCGTCACGAACTTCTCGGCTCGGCGGTTGCTGACTTTTCCTGCATAAATTAGTTCAGCTTTCCGGTGCTCCGGTGGGCTAAAAAAAAAAGGTGGATACAGTCCTAGGAAAGATTCTCCTAGGACTGTATCCACCTTTTCCAGCCCACCGGAGCACCTGAAAGCTGAACTAATTTATGCAGGAAAAGTCAGCAACCGCCGAGCCGAGAAGTTCGTGACGAATCGAATTTACTGTAAGTTCGCTCATCTCTAATTCTAACCATTTGCTCCTACAACAGTGTTTCCCAACCAGGGTACCTCTGGCTGTTGCAAAACTACAACTCCCAGCATGCCCTGACAGCCGAAGGCTGTCAGGGCATGCTGGGTGTTGTAGTTTTGCAACATCTGGAGAGCCACAGGTTGGAGATCTATGGGACGTTTGCTCATAGATGACTTGACGTTTCCCAATGTAAAAAAACAAAAATTGCGTCAATTGAAAACTTTTTGAAAACCATTGAAAGTTTTATTGTTGCAAAATTTATTTATATTATTTTATTTATTTATTTATTTTTTTATTTTTTTTTTACAAAATTGGTCAACTTTCCTCCAATCATTGCGACGTTCGGCACTGTAGACGGCGGAGCGGCATCGTCTTAGCGCCCCGTCATTCAATGATAATCTAGATATCAATGGGTTCGTAAGGCCCCAGAATGAAAAATTAAATAAATTAATTAAATTAAAAATATTATTATTATTATTATTATTATTTTTATTGGATCTGCCTTGAAGGAGGTGAACAGGGCCAAAGATTTTCTGCTGTAATTTAGAACATTTTTAGCGCTGTTCTGCATCCCTTTCCAGACTTTAATAAAAGATGTCGCCATATCATGTTAAGAGTTTCCTGCCCGACTCTTGAGTTTTTTTTTTTTTTTTTTTTTTCACTGCAGACAATTTGTACTTTGAGGTTGTTTTTATAGGCTGAAACTGTCTCCAAACAAGTAACCGCGTTCGCTTGATAATATACATTTTCCTGACTATTTAGGTTTGAGGGTACGGCAGTGTCTCGTTTTTTCCGCATAAAGAATTTTGACCGCAGAACTAAGACTTACAATAAAAGGGATGTGTATGTGTTCCCAATCGGAAAAACTCTTAACTTTTGGGTTTTCTTCATTAAATTGAAAAAAATTAAATAAAATTCTAATAATAATAATTGCGTCATTAGGTGTAGCCATCTTGGTTTAGTGTGATAGGGCATGCTGGGTCATCTGATCAGAGTCACCAATAGCAGACTGTTTTATTGTAGGTGGTGCTAAGGATCATTTTTATTTATTTTTATTATTTTTTTCCTTCAAGTTTTTGTTTTGTTTGTTTTTCTGTTTTTGGTTCTTTTGAGTCTTTTGACAATTTTGGTCATGCAGATTTCTCTGTTTCTATTCTAGGGCTTGTTTTGTTTGTTTCCCCTTTTGTTGGCACCCGACGTGTGTTCGTATCTATTGTGTAGGGCCCGGTGGCGTTTTGCATAAGTCATCACGCTTTTGTCAGTAGTCGTCCTGAATGGCTGTTGTACAAAGACAGGACTATTGGTTGTTTTGGCTGTGAGGATGACTGAGCATCTTGGGTCTTTAAAATGCTGAAATGTCATTCCTTAGTAAGTTTTGGATATATCTCCGAGACTCCTGCTGGAGCCACAGTTTTATTTATTTGTTTATGTAAGGCTACACAAGTGCCTCTGATACTTAAAGGGGTACTCAGGTGGAAAACTCATTTTTTTTATTTTTTTTTATTAACTGGTGCCAGAAAGTTAAACAGATTTGTAAATTACTTCTATTAAAAAATCTTAATCCTTCCAGTACTTATTAGCTGCTGAATACTACAGCGGAAATTATTTTCTTTTTGAAACACAGTGCTCTCTGCTGACATCATGACCACAGTGATCTCTGCTGACATCTCTGTCCATTTTAGGAACTGTCCAGAACTGCATATATGTTTGCTATGGGGATTTTCTCCTACTCTGGACAGTTCCTAAAATGGACAGAGATGTTAGCAGAGAGCTCTGTGCTCATGATGTCAGCAGAGAGCACTGTGCTCATGATGTCAGCAGACAGCTCTGTGTTTCAAACGGAAAAGAATTTCCTCTGTAGTATTCAGCAGCTAATAAGTACTGGAAGGGTTTACATTTTTTTAATAGAAGTCATTTACAAATCTGTTTAACTTTCTGGCACCAGTTGATAAAAAAAAAAAAAAAAAAAAGTTTTTCACTGGAGTACCCCTTTAACACAGTGGATAGGAATGAATGGACTCACAAAGAATGCGCCAGACTGCATCTTTTACTGCAAAACAATGTTGCAGCAATAGAAATGTTTTCAGTGGTGAACCCCATTCTTTTATCACAATCACTTAAAATATGCAGTTCATTTTGGTGTTGTGGCAATTGCCTTGCAGTAAAAATTGCATCCTGGCGCAATCTTTGCGGCTGGTACGTTCCTATTCGCTGCAATAAGCATTATAGCAACTTTTACTACATCCTGGCGCAATCTTTGTGGCTCTACCTTCCTATTCGCTGCAATAAGCATCAGCAGCCCCAAAGATTGCGCCTGGATGTAGTAAAAGTTGCATCCTGGCGCCACCTCTTGTGGTTGCTAATGCTTATTGCAGTGAATAGGAACTTACTAGCCGCAAAGATTGCGCCAGGATGCAACTTTTACTGCAAGACGATATTGCTGCAGTATAATATGATGTAAATTATAAATGGGGGAACCCCCCTGCATGATATTCTGGTGTTGGCAGCATCTGTCTTGCAGTGAAAGTAGCATCCTGGTGCAGTCTTTGTGGCTGTACAGCCTATCCGCTGCAATAAGCATCCTGCAGCCTCAAAAATTGAGACTGGATGCAAGTTTTACCGCATGACAATGTTGACACAATAGCATAGGACCCAAATTTCAATGGGGAACCCCTAATTTCATCACAGTAGCTTAAAATATGCATTGCAATCTGGTGTTGCGGCATCTGTCTTGCAGTAAAAGTTGCGTCCTGGCGCAATCTTTGTGGCTGTACATTCTTATTCACAGCAATAAACATCAGCAGCCACAAAGAATGTAACCTTTACTGCATCCTCTCGCAGTCTTTGTGGCTGGACATTCCTATTTACTGCAATAGCAGCTAGGATGCAACTTTTACTGCAAGACTATGTTTCTGCATTCGAATATGATGCAGGTTTTTAATGGGAAAGCTCCTGAGGAAGGGGGTGGCTCCCCCAAAACGCGTCATCTCTGTACTTTTATTGTTTTATGCTCTAAATAAAACCATTCCAGTGTTTTGAAAATATCCCTGGCTTGGAATTTGCTTTTCATCACACCAGCAGCGCCATTTCACGGGTCGTTTTTTCTTCTCTGCTGCATTTATCACAGGCGCTTATAATTTTGCATTGCATTCTGGGGTTGCGGCATTGGTCTTGCAGTAAAAGGTACATCCTGGAGCAATTTTTTGGGCAACAGGCATCAGCAGCACATGTGTAGCCTCGCGTTTTTTTTAATTTTTTTATGCAGGGGGTTCCATAGAAATGCTTAAAGGGGTACTCCGGCCCTAAGACATATCCTTTGGATAGGGGATGAGATGCCTGACCTGGAGGGTTTGTTCGCTCCGGAGGCTGATGATAGCTGAGTGCTGCATGAAAGATTGCTGGGGTCCCCAGTTGCGGGATCCCCGTGAAAGGGGATAAGATGTCTTTGGGCCGGAGTACCCCTTTAAAGGAAAAATAAAACCTTGCACAAAATGCAATGTTTTTGTGTTTTTTTTTTTTTTTGCTGGGAGGAGGTCAGGTCCTGGCATTAAAAAGGGGTTAAAAACACTCAGCATCTCGCACACATACTGTAAATACAATGTGGATGGGTTTTGGCTTCCTAATAGATCCCACCCTTCCTCCAAGGCATTTTGCTGTTAAGAGACTCTCAACTTCAACCTACAAAAAGAAGCACTCTATAATTTGCATGGCTGATGAGACTAAGTTGTGGGACACGGGCAGACGAAAATCAGCCGCGTTCTTTGTTACCACCAGAGATGGGCAGACCTAATTTTTTTTATTTTTTTTTAAATAGCCGCCTGTCTGGAGACAAAGTATTGTCTAGTTCAGGCCAGTAGGTTCTTTAGGAGACTAAACCTATCAGGGATGAGTCAGATTGTCCAGGCATGAAGCCTTCTGCGACTCGATCTGTTCCATACACCCGAATGAATGTTTGTTTTTAAAAAGTTTTTTTTATTTTTTACATGTACCCCATGCAGATAAATGGAATGGTTGAAAAAGAAAATAATAAAATAAAAAAATTGCAGAAATGCATGCAAATTTTTTTCTGTAACAAAGCGCATATATATATATATATATATATATATATATATATATATATATATATATATATATATATATATATATATATATATATTAATTTATTTTAAAATTTTTTTAACACAGCCTGGTGGGGGCACTGTTGAGCATTTCTTCTACGTGTTAATAACCAGCATACATTATCCTACAACAGGGTTTCCCAACCAGGGTGCATCCAGCTGTTGGAAAACTACAACTCCCAGCATGCCTGGACAGCCTTCGGCTGTCCAGGCATGCTGGGAGTTGTAGTTTTGCAAGAGCTGGATGCACCCTGGTTGGGAAACACTGCCTTAAAAAAAGGAAAATGTTCCTTTTCCAATCATAGTAAAGGCATTGTTAACGTTTTTTTTTTAATTTATTTATAAATTTTTATTTATTCATTTATTTTTTTTAACCCAGCCTGTAGTGGGCGCTGTTGAGCATTCCTTCTACTTGCTAATACCAATTGCAGTCCAGATCTGCAAGCATAAATTCTAACCACATGCCCTTTGCAACAGTGTTTCCCAACCGGGGTGCCTCCAGCCGTTGCACAACTACAACTCCCAGCATGCTGGAAGTTGTAGTTCTGCAACAGCTGGGGGCACTCTAGTTAGGGAACCGCTGCCTTTTTTCCGTCTTCCAATCACAGTGGAGGCATTGTTATAAGTCGAAATGACTAGACATCAAGTCAACACCACTGTCCCTTAAAACGGAACTGAGTAGACACATTTATAGTGTACCTTGGCTTCGGACCATTAAAAAGTTTGGCAATTACCTGTAAGAGAGGGAGAAAAAAAATTGTCCATGGAACTCCATGTCATTGAAGAAGCTGGTAAAAAAAAAAAAAAAAATTCATTCATAAACTGCGCCCTCTGTTCCCATAACTGGGCCCGTTCATTGCCCGCCAGGGTAGCTGGCTTTTTCTGCACGCTGCCAATTAAATAAGCCTTTGTATGTGGCAATGAGCGGCTTGTTATGTGGTATTCACTAATGCATACACAAACACACACAGACTAGTCTAGCTCTAAACCCTGCCACCGCCACACCCCCCCCCCCCACTACCACCACCCCCCCCCCTCTTTCTTTCCTGGAAGGGCTCCTTTCATGTTGGGGTGTAGAGAAAGGATGTAAAAATAAATAAAAACTGAAGAATTTTACAGTAGGCGTTGCAAAAAAAAAAATAAAAAAAAAAATTGTTAAAAAATTTTATAAAAAATATTCTACATTTCTGAGCTAGGCTTTAGTAGTGGGGAACCTTTATTTTTTTTTTTGGGGGGGGGCGGGGTTAGACAAAGAATCTGGGGGGCATAAGGGGCTAGTTTTAGAATAGTTTTTTTTGTGTTTTTGTTTAAAGAAAGAAGGATGGGAGGTCCATTGTTCTGGGTAGTTGCAACACGCACCAGTCTAGACGGCAGGGGGGCGTCTGCTGCCCCTGTTGGGGGGGGGGGGAAGAAAAAAAAAATGTGACCCTGGGCTAATCGAGCTGGCAGACAATAGCATTAAGATGTGCAAATGACAGCCGTGTCCTTTTGAAGCTGTTCTGCAGAGGCTGAGGTTATTAAAGACAGACCTGGTTGGGGGCTGTTGGGCTGTT